>NC_051392.1:28649914-28659914 GCF_015228065.2 Penaeus monodon | reverse complement strand
ACCTGTTAGTAATAATAATTCTTCCCATAGGACCTTAGACGCCCCACTGCTCATCTTCCCATAGTTACAGTGCGTCTGCGTACCTTCCACAACCCATTTCTTTCTGTGGCATTTCCTTCTGACAGCTTAACGAGCTTCTCCTCCCTTGAGTTCCTTAGATCTACTCATATCCTTAGTCTTCTTCATATCCAATGATCCGCCACGTGTAATCACTTTCTCGGCCACTTGTTTTCGAGGGAAGAGGAAACGGAGAACCTAAAATTATAATAAAGATCCGTTATTTTACCAAGATCGTATAAATCTGACCCTAAAGTGTATTCTAGTTTTATCTACATTCGCTGACGCGCAACTTCACCTCTTGGACGAAAAGCGCTCTTACCCCATTCGTCGATTGAGTCGAAGTTCGTCCAGATTCTCACTGTAACTAAACCTTACAATAAAAACGTTCAAAAACTGTGTTATAATATTAAGGGGGATTCAGTAAGAGGCGTGCAAAGAAGACAGGAAAACAAACCATAAATTTCTCAAAATGATGGGAACTTCGCTAAAGACTCAGGGTTACCAAGGTAGAAAGAATAAACATAAAAAATAAAAAGACATAAAGATGCAAAAAAAAAAAAGAGAAAACAAAAAAAAAATGGTGGAATATTAGCATAAGCGAAACCGCCCCAAGCAACAGTTCATTTTTAAAAGAGAGCCGCGAGGGAATTCCAAGAAAAGCCGCATTCGAAAGTTTCCTTCAAAGGTCCTAGACCGAGAGAAATGTAACGCGACGGAGACAATACATTTAACAAGTCAGTGATACGAATCTGGCTGCCAATCCTTGAACTCCCGACCCGGGCGCCGCGCTGACGGACGGGATTTATACCGAGCAACCTCGTCGCGAGCTCCCCTTCTACCTTACCTCCCCTTTCTCGCCCTTTTCACTCCCTTTTACCACAACTGCATTCCCTTATTCTTTGCTCCCCTTTCTTGCCCCTTCCATTCCCTCTTACCCCGTGCGTAACCCTTACCCCTTTCTTCCATTTTCTCGCCCTTTCCACTCCCCCTTGCTCCGTGCGTATCTCTCATCCTACTTCCCCTTTTCGTCCTTTCCACTCCCTCTTCCTCCGCGTGTATGGGGGCAAGGGAGGCTTATGGGAACCGAGTTTCGTTTTACGGTTACGAGTTGATGTTTAAGTTAAAAACCTCTTCATATTTCGTCGAGTGTTTGGAGAATAAACTCTGATGGTCTGATATGAGTGAGTGCCACGCGTGTTCGGGTGGCGTGGGGGGGGGCGAAAGAGAGGAAGGAGAGACACGTAAGAGGATTAGGCGTGGGTGGGAAGGACGAAAAGAGGAAGAATGTTGATAAAAAGAAAGGTCTTACGTAAGTAAAGAGAGCAAAAAACGTGTAAGAGAATTGGAAAATGAAAGTACTCAATACTGTAAACAGAAAACGAGTCCAGCAAAACAGAATGTGTCTGCGCTCGTAGACTGAATTTGTTAATCTTATATTTTTACTTTGACTTCCCTTCTTTTCCCTTCCATATTAATTTTCACTTATATTTTATTTCATACTTTATACAGAAGAGCAAAACGGCAAAACGCGATCTCCTTCGCCCCGCCCACTTACCTTCCCACCTTACCAATTCTATTTCAGTCACGTGACGGGCACTTCGAGGTCCCCTATGCCACGCCTGTCTTCAGCGCTCTCTCTAGTAATATATTTCCTTAAACAATTTCCTTGGCCCTCCGTTCTTCCTGTGCACATTTTCCTCGCCCTCTGCGCAATTCTTCATGGATCTGCTCTGTTCCTTTAAGCTATTTCTTCCTCCTAGCTTCGAGCACGTCAGCCACAAGTTGAAAGCGGGAGAATAAAGGTACTTGCACGTCGATTAATCAGGCGGCACCCGCGCGGCTCAGGTGAGAAATAAATCCATCGTGAGCCCGCACGACAGCCGCATGCGACAAAATGTCTCCAATATCATTCCGTCGACTTCAAAGAGCATGGAAATGTTCGCGTGATGGAGCTGGTTATTATTGTTCCTTTGTTACTCTTTCTGTGTCTCTCCTTCTCCTCCTTTCTCTTTCTCTTGCGGATTAGTTCTCCTTGTTTCTTCTAGTGCTGGTTGCTTTATGTTTTAATTGGTTAATTTGTGTGTGTGTGTGTGTGTGTGTGTGTGTGTGTGTGTGTGTGTGTGTGTGTGTGTGTGTGTGTGTGTGTGTGTGTGTGTGTGTGTGTGTGTGTGTGTGTGTGTGTGTGTGTGTGTGTGTGTGTGTGTGTGTGTGTGTGTGTGTGTGTGTGTGTGTGTGTGTGTGTGTTGCGTGCGTGCGTTACTTAAGAGTGTATCCAATATACTATTTATGCACACACATCCCATGCCCAATGCGACTCTAAACCAGCATGTCCGTTTAATAATCTAGCTCTAGCTTACTCGCGTTGCCATTAATTTACGAAAACCGTAATAGCAAAAGTATTGCAGCACACAGGGTCGCCCCCCTGCACACGAGCAGCATGCATCATGTGCACCCGGCCGGCGGTTATCGACTGGCACAGCATATATGACCCTAACCATGCTGTGTCCTCTAATAACGGCCTCGTCCCACACGTTGACTTTAATGTTGGACTTTGTGACAACTTCTTGTTCCCCGCCAGGCGAACAGCTGCCTTCGGGGATTGAAGACATTCTCACGTGCAAACTCAAGGTCACGCCGGGGCTTTGGTCAATGCGAATCTATTTTTCCTTTTGGGGGCTCGCTGTTCGAATGAAGTTGTGCCTGGCTGTTGAGTTCGTTTGTTTAACCTTATATTACCTATTGGTTTCTTCATCTATTTACTCATCTACTTATTTATGCCGTCCGGGGATCTGTCAAGCTGGTTATCTACTTTAACTCTTGCTCTTCTAACCCAAACAATTTATATCTATTCAATTCTTCTAATACCAACCGCGCAGCTTTCCAACCATTCCCTGAATTCCACTGCACCCATGCACCTCCCCACACAACCTCCTCCCCACATGCCTACTCTCCCGGGAGCACTATCGAACTTTGACCTCAGATGTAGTGTTTACAGCTGATAACTGAATATGGCACTTGAATGACATAGATTAACACGAAAGGAACCTATATATTACGGTAACAAGCGCGATAAAGCTGTCACGTAACCTATAAGTTAACAAGATAATACGCGAGTGATGTATGGCGCCGCGTACGCGAGCGAACACAAATCAAGCGGCGAAGTCGGTGACAAGACGAGGGGGCGGGGATAGCCTTGCAGTGAGGGGGGGGCGAACGTAGTCCTGAAGTGAGGTCGGGGGGGCGCAAGGGGCGTTATGGGGAGAGGGGTCCAGGGAAGACATGAAGAGCAAAATGGGACGGAGGTGGGAGAGGACAGCTGACATGTGTAAGAGACTTGTAATGGTCTCCGCGGGACACGTGTGGGAGGAGAAGATGCATGTGCGAGGAGCTGGACTCTGGGGAGGCGCGGCGGGGGAGCGAGCAGGTAGAGGGGAGAGAGGGGAAGGGCGTGACTTGGGGGAGAGGGAAGGGAGACAGTCAAAAGTAGAGGAAAGAAAAGAGGTTTAGGAGAGGAGTCTAATATCTTGGAATGGAAAAGAACGAAAAATACGCGAAAGGGCATAAAAAAGGAACTTTGTTATTTGTGTAAAAGCTTGAAAGGTACAAGAAGAGTATGTTTAAACAAAAAAGAAATAACACTGAAGAAATGAGAGAAGATAGAATCTCAAAAAGAAATCGGACCCAATCATAGCGCTTCGATCGGAATAACCCAACAAAATGGATAAAAACAAGGATTAAAAGTGAAGAAAAACCACATAACTTGAGGGAATCTGGGGACGGTACATGTGTCAACAAGATCCCCGCCACATATTTTATGTTCCGGGTCAGAGGCATGGGGAATGAGGGAGGCTAACGAGTGAGGGGAAGGAGGAGGGGGGGGGGGGTCGTCCGTCATGGCTGATTAGTAGCGAGTGCCGGGACGAAGCTGGGCGTAGGCGGAAAATTAATTCTTTAGTAGTTATGGAGCCAACCAATAAAGACTTAACTGGGATGCTAGTCTCCAGAGCAGAAGCCATGATGAAAAGAAAACGACTTGAAGACATCAGACGATACAAATGCCCCGAGGCGCCGAGAGGACGTGCAGTCACTAACAAGATCTGACATGATGCCACGAGTGAGAGCAGAAGTGAGGACAAATGTGAGGTGAAGTGTTCAGATGTAACATGAGAAGAAGCTCACGAACTCGATAATTGTCTTCAGAAGAGGAGACTGCCGTTTCATAGAATTAATGTATCATTACCACAGCATAATTATTATATCAAAGTCGAAAATAAAAGTATAATTGAAATGGAATGTCAGGCAAAATTATAATACCAGACTGCCTCACCGTATAATTAAAGTCTTCTCGCGATATATCATCAACTAATCTCGTAAACTCTTATTACCCATGGGAAGATTATCCAGTTCCGGGTTTCGAGGAAATACTTCAGAGTGAAATGATATTTCGTACTTTACATCAAGAGTCAATTTATTGATTTGTAGTTTAACAAACTAAACAGAATTATGAGGAAGGCAAGAAGTCCTTCAAGAGCCATCGCGTCCACAACTCCAATCACACCAGACATCCCTTAAATGGCGCGCTCGCAATCGTTTAAAAATACAATAAACATAATCAACTTCACTGATGTATTAATTAATTAACGGATAACAAGAGCAGGCGAGAGAGGACTCCGCTTGACAGGTCTGTGGTGTGCTCTGGGGAGGGGGGGGGGGGTAGGAAAGTGTGAGGGGGAGGGGAGAGGGAAGAGGAGAGTGAGAGGGGACAGGGGGCAGGGGAATGAGAGGGGAGAGGGAGGAGGGTGAGAGGGGAGAGGGGGGGAGGAGAGTGAGAGGGGGGAGGGGAGAGGGGAGAGGGAGGAGGGTGAGAGGGGAGAGAGGGGAGGAGGGTGAGAGGGGAGAGGTCCCTTCAACACCTGGTCTCACATGTGGATGGCACGTAGTAATGGCGACAACAATATATCGTGTCAACAAACATTAAATAAATGTCACATTTTACATGTTTTCCTTAGAGGAGAACGTCGCTGGCACTTGTTGTTACGCGTGACAAATGTGCCGGTTAATAACAGCTTTGGTGACAGCGCGCGAAAGGATTTATTCGTTACGCGTCAATATCAAAAAAAGAAAGAAAAAAGTTCCCATCACTTGCTCTCCTTCTATTGAATTTTTAGGACTTGTCAATCCGTGCTTCCTTCATATTTATTCCCAAACGTTATTTATTACTCGCTTTATTGAAAATTCCCACAACTTCACTTCGTTACATGGTTAAAATTCGTATCTACAAAATAGCGATTTTCTACGGCATCATCTGTAGCATACTGCGTCTTGATTGCAATACATATTATGGCACGTACACATTTTTCTATATGCTATTTAACATAATTTTCTGTACACTATTTAACACAATTTTCTGTATACTACTCCTAAGTACACTATTCTGTACCATTTTCTGTGTGCTATTTAATGCATCACACACATAAATATAACATTTGCGGTGTACCCGACTGCCAATTGTACATTAAATAGCTCAACCATGAGTTACTGCTCAGTGTACTCTGAACATGTGCTGTTTGTCGTGTAATACCATCGTATGTTCCAATGGTCGGTACTGCGGGCTGATGAACAGTGTCCTCCCATGGCGCGACACACACGTTCCTGTGGTCCGGACGGCTCAATATGGACATAAACAAAGGTGCACGTTTAGCTGCAGCTGAGCGTGGCTGTATCACAAGCTTATTTGATATGGTGATGATTTTCTCTTTTTGAGAAACAAAAGATATCGAAAATGTGTCTGATGTAGAAATTGGCACAAAATTTAATGCGATCGCGGCATTGACCCAGCAAGCACCACAGCTGTCAGACTTAATTATCATGTCTCAGATGCGTAGGTCAACTCTTGCTGTCTCACCTCACTCACCCTCTCTGTCTCTCTCTTTATTCTCTATTTTTTCCCCGCCTTCTCTCTCTCTTCCTCCTCTGCCCACTTTCACCCCACCCCACCCTCTTTTTCCTTTTCCCCCTCTCTCGCTCTCTCCCTAGCCATCCCTCTCTCCAATCATGTTGCCTTCTCTCCTCCCTTCCTTCTCTCTCTCTCTCTCTCTCTCTCTCTCTCTCTCTCTCTCTCTCTCTCTCTCTCTCTCTCTCTCTCTCTCTCTCTCTCTCTCTCTCTGCCCTTTTACCCATCTCTTGTGCCACGCCTCTAACTCTACCCTTCTACCTATCTCGGGTTTCTCAGCTGACAGTGATATCCGCCACTTCCGGCCAGGAAGGGAGGTAGAGGGTGTAGCGGGGGGGGGGGAGGCGAAGACGTTGCTCGTGCCCACCCGAGACGCGAGTTTCTTTCTGTTTTTCTCTCCCTCCCTTTCTTCCTCTCTCATTCTCTCTTTCCCTCCTCCCCCCCCCTCCCCCTTCTTCTCTGCCTCTCTCATTCCCTCTCTCCCTCCTTTCCTCCCTCTCCCCCTTCTTCCCTACCTCTCTCCTTCTTTCCCTCTCCCTCTCTCTCTCCTTCTCTCCCTCTCCCTCTCTCTCTCCTTCCCTCTCACTCCCTTTCCCTCCCTCGGAGTCGTAAAAGTGGTCGCCTGGTGTAGGGGTTTTCTGACAGATACACGGTGATTAACAGACGCAGAGACGAAGCGATAACCACTGTAAATTGAGCCGTGGATTGGCAGCATTTATAGATCGCGATGCAAAGCAGTCTGGCGGATCGATGAAGAATGTGGTCGCGGCGATTTGTCGGCGAAAGAACGGCGGAACGGCCAGCGCGCGGCCTTTGATGTCTAATTCAGAGAGAGGTGTTACTGATGACACAACTCTTGAAATTGCAAAAATGCATTAGTTGATCATGGAGGAGCCGGGTTGACGCATGGGCGCTGGGAGAGGGTGAAGAGCGAAAGGAGATGGGGGGGGGGAGGGGCAAGGCAAAGCACAAGGTTACAAAGTGGATGCAATCCCTCCTCTCTCTTCCCTCTCTTTTCTTTCTCTCTCTTCGTTTTTCTTTTCTTCTCCCTCTCTCTTTCTACCTACCAACCTACCTTCCTCCCTCCCTTCCCCTCCCCCTCCCCTCTCCTCTTTTCTCCCTTCTCCCTCCACCCTCTTCCCTCCCCTCCTTCCCTTCATGCGCATGCTTACATATTGCATATGTATCATATCATGCGTGACCCAGAAAGTTACTGACACGAACTGTCACCTTCTGTTCCTCACACAAAAACCGTTTCCAATCTACATTACCAGACGGCACATTTGAACCGCCGCGACACCTGCACCGCTGCATTAATCACTGCCAGGTATCCCCTTTCCAAAGTACATAAATCTGCCAGGCCGAAGCACACACCTGTAAAGAGAAAAGCGAGTTGTGTGAAATATGATCTGCTCATAAATACAGAAGTACATGAACCACATGTTAATCAGAATTTCCAACATCATAATATACCGGTATGACAACTCACGCACATATGTGCAAATATGCGTATATGTAAAGGGATTGGTGAATTTATTACTGAAATACAATATGTGCGAGATTTACATAACATCAGGATTGGGACATTATGACATTTACGTATAGATTAACCAAAGGGGAACAGCAGATTATGTGATAACAGTTGCGTAAAATCATAAAAAATAAAGCAATATATACAAATTGCTTTTCGTCAGGAGAAAATAAATTCGATTGTCTAACAAATTGGTTAGATTAAATTCCTCTCTCCTGGTATGTCTTACATAATGGACGACTAGGATTATATACGAGCTCCTTTGATTATCAAATTACATGTTTGTCTTGTACTTGACAATCAACATCACTACATATATGCTCTTTACAAATATCTTTAAAAAACATCTGTTTATGTCTGATATATTTGGTAGACTTGTAGGCATATTATATTGTTGAAAACATTTAACTACAAAATTGCTCTATAAACACGACCATAAACAAAAGCAAAAACAAAAACAGGCAAACAACAAAAAACACGCATACCAACACAAAACAAATCCAGAAAGTTTGCACAGCCACACATAAACACACGCCACGGACGGCTCGTAACAGTGAAAAATCATAAAACAATTTACTATCATTGCGGGCAAGACTTAAATCCTAGTTGGAAAATATTACCAGCTATTTATGGACCACAGTTGTCAGAGAGCGGGAAACTTTGGAGCGGCGTGGGCTCGGGCGCTGAGACGAGCAAAGGCAGGTCTGGTTTTGCTCCAGGTTGGTACCACTGGCATGGGTTAACACGGCATTATAGCCATTATACCTTGAAGCCCGACCGGTCGCTCCAACTTACGATCTTATTTGTTGCCACTAATGCATTGTTTGCTCGCTGATGGCATTTGTTTCTTCTCCTTTTCTTTGAAGTTACTTGTGTTGGGCACACTCTTAGGGGCGAGGCTCAGAGGAAAATGGGCCAATCCAATGCAAATTACGAAAAATCGATATTCCCCTGACTCTGTCCAGGCGTGTACGATAGCTTCAGTGGGAAAATACAAGAAAGTTGACTTTGTCTTTCCCAACTCGCTTCTGTTTAAGAGAAATTCCCAGGAAAATTAAGATATTCTACTTCCACATCAGACAAGCGGAGAGGCGACTAAAACTCGTTTTACTCGAATTATAACAACAAATAACAACACTTAGGCATGACTTTGCATGAAGCAGATGGCCGCCTTCTTTCTCTCTCTGTCTCTGCATGAATCCGTCTGTTTGTGTCTATCTGTCTTTCTGTTTGTGTGTCTGTCTGTCTGTTCCTCTCTCTCTCACTTTCTCTCTCTATTCTCTCTTTCTCACTCTCTCTCTCTCTCACTCACTTTCTCTCTCTCTCTCTCTCCTCTCTCTTTTTTTCTCTCTCTCTCTCTCTCTCTCTCTCTCTCTCTCTCTCTCTCTCTCCTTTCTCGCTCTCTCTCACTTTCTCGCTCTCTCTCACTTTCTCGCTCTCTCTCACTTTCTCGCTCTCTCATTCTCTCTCGCTCTCTCATTCTCTCTCTCTCTCTCATTCTCTCTCTCTCTCTCTCTCTCTCTCTCTCTCTCTCTCTCATTGTTGGAAAAAACGCCAATGAATATCAAATACACTTTTATGTACACAGATAAGAATCCCGAAGTTGCTAAAGACCACAAGAGGGACGAGTGTACACCAGCGGAGTACTTCAGCAAACAGAGGTGAAGTGTTGACTTATGAGCTGCGTATCCAACTGTGGCGTGTGCGTTCGCGGGATAAGCAATGTGTGAGGTGAACTGAGCTTGTAAATCTGCCGTCCATGGTCACAAATCATTTCCAAATGAGACAAGAGGTGGTGACAAATCAGCCGTGTCAGGTAAGCTCGTAGTTATTAGGTTTATGGAAAGATGACCAGCCGGAATTGTCCTAAGGTGACCATATTACCCGGTCCCCGATCCAGCAATCAGTGGTGATTAAGTAGTCCCGCGAGGTAAGCCAAGTGTATCAGCATAATGAGACAAGTAATAATGGGTAAAATGATGCAGGAAGAGGAGTCGTAACGCTGCCACCACATCCTCTCACCCACGCTACCTCCGCCACCCGCCACCTGCTTCACATTTACTCCTTCAGGTGTAGCGCCCTCGTCTGCCTGAGGCCTCGGGAAACATGGGTTTTAATTGAGCTTTCGTCCTGCAGCCACACCGCGATCTTTGAACTAACGGAACGCACGCACGAACTCATTTCACTGCAGCGAATTACGGCCCCGCGTTGGATGCCGTCTCCGGCGTCTTTGGACAGGTAGCGTGTCCCGCTGCGCTTTGCCGAGCCTCCGATTCTTACGACTGTCCGTTGATTAAAAGTGACGAGGGTCATGGACTCATGGGAGATAACAGCTGACCGGAAACGAGGCCACTGGCTGCCATCTCTACCCTTCGTGACCTCTGCCCATCCCTCCGCCGTCCCGTCCCCTTCACCACTGACCAACTTCAATGCTTCCGACTTCCCGTTAACCCTGT
>NC_051392.1:28637414-28647414 GCF_015228065.2 Penaeus monodon | reverse complement strand
AGACTTGTGATTTAAGGATAACTCTTCCACTCACGACTAGTTTTATTAGGTGTGCTACGACGCTGGCAGGTACAGGCTACTTTTACATCCAGAAAGGTTCTAATTCGGGATATATATGTTGGTTTTACAGCCGACTTATGCAAAATACGAGATAGTTTAGTTCCAAATTACTTATGAAGAGAGTGCATCATGATCTGAAGTACCAAATTTCCGTAACGAAGTAGTCAATATAATAAGTCCTTTATTTATTATGGCAACCACAAGGAAATCATCTAACTGCCAAGCGTAAATTCCGCAAGAGCCCCGTAAACAATGTCTGAGTAAAAAATCGCCCAGTTGCAGGAACATAAACACGAGGACGAGAAGTGAATAAACAAGAGGGAGGATCGGGAGGTCAGAATACCTCCGCCCAAACAGCCTCTTTACCCGGCCAGCTTCGCCCACGCCGGCCCGACGGGGAAACAAAAACAAATC
This sequence comes from Penaeus monodon, assembly GCF_015228065.2. Taxonomy (NCBI): domain Eukaryota; kingdom Metazoa; phylum Arthropoda; class Malacostraca; order Decapoda; family Penaeidae; genus Penaeus; species Penaeus monodon. The sequence continues at coordinate 28,646,940 of NC_051392.1, read as the reverse complement.
GGAGGTACCGAACTGCTCCTTAATTTATGAAAAAAAAAATCTTGTCCAGTTGAACAATAGCCAAAGGGATTAATTGCATCGCTAAACTCCTCCTTCGACAGTCGAAGCACGCACCGATTCCATCAACGAAACATGTTAATACAGGCATCCAAGGTAACTGGTGCTACATATGCACCTGTTTCCAGAATGTGGAATATCTGCCAAGAACAACATCAGAAACAATTAAACAATATTATTCTCACTCCATACTCTAACCAAATATCCTTAAAAAACATTAAGCATCAGTGATGGCACAAATAGAACCTTGTATCCCACTCTGTTGTGAGAAATGGGAGCATTAGCTAATGGTCACATGGTGAAACCACTTATTAATTAAAGACTTAGATGTTTGTGCAAGTGTACACCCTAAGACCCTTCCAAGCAGGGTGTAGGCGAGTGTGTGTTGGCGTGAGGATGTCTGCAGGTTCGGATTACACGAACAGGTGAGAACACTGCGAGGAGATTACTTGTTTCAGATGCATTCAACATAGAGAGAAAAAGTGACCACGCTGGAGTTTCTAAGAGAGCAATGTAGGGCACGTAAATTGGCGTACTTTGATTTTGACGAATTCGGAAGCGTGAGTAATGCGCCTGTCCAACGACCTCAAATGTATCCAAACGCGAGGCAGCGAGGCGCACAGGGCATACGTGCCCCGTGTGCACGGAAGCCACATGAAAGAGCGAGGGTAATTTGAAGACGCAAAAGCATGAAAGAGCATTGGCTCCAGTCGTAATGAGTGCCTTACGACACGCGAATCTTGACAGCGACATTACAGCGTGTGAGGGCGACTGCAGCGTAAGAGAGGATCGTGTGCATGCCGGTGCAGAAGGTAATCACAGCCTACAAGCTAACATACACCTGGTGCGGTGCGTGCATAGGCCCGGAGGGGCGGAGAGAGGGGATCGGAAGCTCTGCTGCAAGTGCACGCATACGTGGGTCATCATGATGACGATTTATTTTTTTTTCATAAAAAAAACATACTTGTACCCCAAGTCAATGTAAGATTTAATATTAGTATAAATCGTAGTAGCTTATCTACACTACACCATAAGCTATAATATAGTGAAGTAACAACCACGGTCAGTCCCATGAGTGCTGTCGTTATTTCTTCAAGTGCATTTATCAAAACATAAGCTATGTATCTGAACTTGAAATATAATTAAACGACTTTTAATCCAACACTTTCCTAACACGATACTCCGCATATCACGGGGTGCACCGTGACATACGTACCGTAAACCTCTTGTGCGAATTTCCTGACTCGAGTGACCTCTGCGGACAAGGCTCCCACAGATCCTGGAGCGCACAGCCGAGGAGCTTGCAGCGTGTGCATTGCTCCTCCTCAACCAATATAATTTACTCAAGTTGTCACACTCACAGCCAACACCCGACCTCGCTAGCTGCGCCACCGGGCCTCCTCCTGGCGACGCTCGGCCTTAGGACAGGGCGAGATATACATTTCGTGGCCTTCACTTAACGTTTTAGATATTGCCAATTAAACTCCTTGACTGTCATGCCGTTAGTTTTGACAACGATTATATGTATTCGTTACACATTGAAGGCTCGCTGCATTCGCCTCGTGCAACCTGCATAATTAGAAAGTGGAATCAAGGTGTAGTCAGCCAACAAGATCCAGTCTCACGAGCCCACCAGCCGGGCTGTCCTTATCATTACCATCTTTAATTAACACTCATTTTGAACATCCACGGCCATCGCGAACTTACAACATATTAGGTGTTGGGAAGATCCAGAAAAAGGTCAGCGGATCCCGGGAAACGTCTGTTCTGGGCTGCGGACACGGGAACCTAATGAAAAGGTGACGTCAGAGGCATTGCAGGGCGCTCTATCAACATGCGCGCAGCTGATACGGTGAGCCTGAATATTATTACAAGATTATTACTATTATCATAATCATAAATCGATCTTCAAGAAGTACCTTCATAAATTTATTTTCACGAGACGCGCTTCTTAACTCATCCTTTGAAATCACGATAGCCTGCAATTTAACGTGTTTAATATATAAGAACTCGAGCTTTATAACCCGACCCATTCATAATTTCCCGGAGATCCTGTTCCGAATACTTTCATTCGACAAACACTTTCGCTGGCATGAATGGCAGGCCGGTAACAAGCGTAGTTTAATTACTATAATCTCAGATCCTACGTTATGCATCTCTCAAGACGGCTGTTGCGGAACTCGTGCAATGCAGTCCGGGTCTCTGTGCCGGGATTTATGAATATGTTGATGCTTTGGTCATAAGGGCGGAGTTGAACAGACATGCACGACAACTGCATACGGATAGACATTCATTCTGCTATTTCATTCTCTCTCTCTCTCTCTCTCTCTCTCTCTCTCTCTCTCTCTCTCTCCTCTCTCCCTCTCTCTCCTCTCCTCTCTCTCTCTCTCTCTCTCTCTCTCTCTCTCTCTCTCTCTCTCTCTCTCCTCTCTCTCTCTCCCTCTCTCTCTCCCTCTCTCTCTCCCTCTCTCTCCTCTCCTCTCTCTCTCTCTCTCTCCCTCTCCCTCTCCCTCTCCCTCTCCCTCTCCCTCTCTCACAATTCCTATCACTATCATCCCATCCCATTCTGTTTACTTGCCTTCAAGTGAAAGCGTGGTCTCACCAGGTCGCGCATGCGGGAGAGAGAGAAGTAAAGAGAATGACAGAAAATATCCTCCATTTCCTTCCTGTTCCTCTCATAATAACATTCCAATAAAAGTAAGAAAAGTTTTGATTGGATGCACGAATAAATATTCATGTGAGGGATTCTAAGCATTTTTCGTACCACTTCATAAGCTGCGTAATTCTATATATTTACCTTCATTACCTTCTACTAGGACACAAGTTACTAAACGAACTGCAGGAATATAAACAACTTTGGTGTTTTTCTTATCCTGTCCTGAAACAATAAGCCCTGTATGTTTTATTTATTTATTTTTTTTACAGATTGTCCTAACAAATTAAATTTACATACTTGCGCGCGCGCATGTGTGTGTGTGTGTGTGTGTGTGTGTGTGTGTGTGTGTGTGTGTGTGTGTGTGTGTGTGTGTGTGTGTGTGTGTGTGTGTGTGTGCATGCGCACGTGGGTGTGTGTGTTTTAAAAGAGAGAGAGATTAGAGGAAGAGATAGATGAGAGAGAGAGAGAGAGAGAGAGAGAGAGAGAGAGAGAGAGAGAGAGAGAGAGAGAGAGAGAGAGAGAGAGAGAGAATATGAGACAGGCGAGATCAAAATGCGTATATGCGTATATACCAACAGCCACACATGCATCTAAAATGGCCATATAACAGAAAAAAATCACTATAATGATAACATCAGGTCCACTCAGTCTTGTATCAGGCAAAGAGATAGACAAAAAAATCAGTATTCACGACCATACATTAAAAGGCTTGCCCTGTAATATACTGAAATTTGTATTTGGTACCGGAAATTACGGGCAAAATGTAGCCTATAAAAATATAAACCTAAAAATACCGAAACTGGAGCTCGAACGTTCGGCCAAAGCTTCATATTTTAACATTTTGGAGGAACGGTAAGTGAGGTCTACGCAGCCCTCCGTATGGATTACTTATAATTAATGGTCAAAGATCATTGGTATTATGGTAATTACTTAGGGCGTTGCATAAAATACGTGGGCGTTAGGAGGGACATGTGGGAGTTGGGTGGACCGTCATGGGCGGGGGTTGAAAGCGTAGGGCGTGCGGGCGTGGGATCATCTCCACTGGCCGCCACGAACCAGTTCAGAATCGTATATGTATATTTCACGCGTCTCCTCGCCTGGCATTACCCATTCTCCACCGGCGACCTTTGACCCAGCCGCAGGAGCGTCCAGACCCAAGCGTGTACTTGATCTGCGGCTCACCCCCCCCCCCCCTCCATCTTCACCTCATCTTTGCTTTGCCCTTGTTTCATGGATAGCCATCTTGTATCACTCTTCGATAATTTCCCTTTTTCAACCTTTACTTAATGCTTGGCATTCACTTTATCAGAGTAACTAACTACGCCTCACTTATAAAATCCTATAAAAGCCTAATTTTGTACTGTGGTATCAGCCTTTCGTTAATTTCCAGTGATCTTATCTTCCTTTCTCCATGGCCCTCTTTTTCGTCCTCTCCGTCATCCACTGTTTCTCTGCCTCATCAGCCGGTCTGGTGACCCTTACCTGAATTCGGACACCGGGCTCTGAGGTGGAGAGCCCTACCGGTAGCATTACCACTCACCTTTAAACTCGATTTCCACGAAACTGAAGCATTATACTCCAGTTAGATCAGTATGGTTCGTGAAGCACTAACTGCTACCAGGTAAATTACTATACCCGACAGCTATCAGCTATTTATATTAACGGCTATCAAATTGATTAATATATCCAGGGGATCACACTCAGACCATTACACAGGTAAATAAAGTCAAAGTGAATAATGAAAAGCCCCAAACTGCCCCTCCAACACCGCACTACCTTAAAAAAGTCACCTGCCCAGAGCGGGGCGAGAGCAGCCTGCGCTTCGTCGTCTTGGCTCCCTAGGGCCGCAAAACCCGGCTTGTAAACTTAATGTAGCCAACCCGTTAACGTGGCTATCAAGTGATAGGGTTTTCCGCACTTGATTCTGCCGTAAATTGACACTTTAATTGCCGATCGGGAAGATTTACTGCCAAACAGAAGTCGGTCATTCGTAACTAAGACCTCTGGATGTTTTAAGGTGTCTCTGGGTGATTTAAGACTTGGATAAAGATAAAACCATTAAGACTACCCATATGATAAAATCCATTCTATCAAAATTTCGTCAGCGTGTCCCAATATCCATGGTTTATTTCTGTTACCTGTATCACTTTCGGCCAGATTGAATATTAGATTACTGGAGTGAATGAATCCAGTTCATTTATTTTAACAAGCATGCAGTTTGTTATCATACTATATCTCTATGAGATCACTTTTTAGGACTTTATTTCACTTTTTTTATAGCTATCCTTTGGCACCCTTCAGAAAAAATTGCAATGTATTACTATTATTTCATCACAAACAGTTATATGTACCATAAAGCATTTTCTAATTGTATAACCCATACTTATAAAAAAAATCAGCAAAAATACCATTCACATAACAAAGGTAAAAGCAATACTGATGAAAATGCCAACTTCCATGGAAATGAGAGCGGCATTATTAATAAGAACGATTACAGTAACGGCATTACCAATATTCAAATATCCGAAGGGTTAATGGAATTACTGATAGTTTTGAGCAAACACACTGATAACAATAACAATAAAACTACTAAAATAACTTTGATAACAATGAACTGATGACAATAACGATAATAACATTATTACTAGTGATAATAATAACAATCATAAAGATGATACCAATTCTAAAACAGACAAAAGTAATAACAATAATTACACAGAATAATGAAGATGACGACAATAACGGAGAAAAATTACAGTCACTATCACATCAAAATTCCCAACGCTACTCCATTTCCTCCATCATGTACTCATCGTGCTCTGGACACCATTGGTGAACGAATATCCAGCAGAAATCCAGTCTCTGAAAGTTCGTGTGCAACAAAGTGTGGAGAGTCAGCGGCCGCTCGGAAGAGGGACCATAACTATGCTAAAATGCAACGCTCCACGGAACTACTGCTGTGTGTGCATTCTCTACTCTGTATCAGGATTTCGGCAAACTTATTGCAGTTGCGAACAGCGAGAATAGCTTGGATGGGTTCTTCATGTAAGCGCGCGCGCACGCACACACACACACACACACACACGTGTGTGTGTGTGTGTGTGTGTGTGTGTGTGTGTGTGTGTGTGTGTGTGTGTGTGTGTGTGTGTGTGTGTGTGTGTGTGTGTGTGTGTGTGTGTCTGCATTTATATATATATATATATATATATATATATATATATATATATATATATATATATATATATATATAAATAGATAGATAGATAGGTACATAGTGAGGTAGATATGCATATCTATTATTTTCAACTCTGACAAACCGTAAGCTCGCAAAGGACAGAAACATTACATGCAAAGCTGGAATCGAGCACTGTCCTGTTTTAGCTTCCTTGCAATATGCAAGCGTCTGCAGGACTCGAGGCTTCATTGCCAGCCCGTGCACCCTTTGCCCCGCACACACAGCAACGCAGGGCCGGTTGTTAAGCGGCGGGATCCAGGAAATCTCTACAATTATGTTCATTATTCTGGAACGCGCACTGAACTAACTTAACTTACGGTTATTTGTAAATATATGATCGTAATGCTATGTGCACAGTGCGTTGGAGGGTGTGTAAATTATTCGATATTTCAATCCACATTTCCTTCCTTCGCTTTAATTGTAGTTAATTGCAGAGACCAGTGATTAACACTCGTTTGCCGATGGCGAATAAATGTATGTGGATATTCTGAGGTCGACTCATATAAACTGAAGCGACGTTTACAAGTCAACTCTTTAATTGCTTTAAGACAGAAAATCCGAAACCGTCATTGGTATACTCGTATACTACGATGATGCGTGTGTCCAAAATTATATTTATCCTTTTCCATTGAGCTGTAGAAGAAAAATAGAGCCCTTGGTGTCAATAGAGTGCCAGTTGCAATGTATGAATACAATTACCTATTTACATGACATGATAAAGTGATATTCTGTGAGGGGAGGTGATGGGGAGTTGAGAGAGAGAGAGAGAGAGAGAGAGAGAGAGAGAGAGAGAGAGAGAGAGAGAGAGAGAGAGAGAGAGAGAGGAGAGAGAGAGAAGGAGGGAGAGAGGGAGAGAGAGAGAAGGAGGGAGAGAGGGAGAGAGAGAGAAGGAGGGAGAGAGGGAGAGAGAGAGAAGGAGGGAGAGAGGGAGAGGGAGAGGGAGAGGGAGAGGGAGAGGGAGAGGAAGAAGAGAGAGAGGAGAAAGAGAGTGAGAGAGAGAGAGAGAGAGAGTGAGAGAGAGAGAGAGAGAGAGAGAGAGAGAGGAGAGAGAGAGAGAGAGAGGAGAGAGAGAGAGAGAGGAGGAGAAGAGAGAGATGAAGGAGAGAGAGAGAGAGAGGAGAAGAGAGAGAGAGAGAGGAGGAGAGAGAGAGAGGAGAGGGAGAGAGAGAGAGAGAGAGGAGGAGAGAGAGAGAGAGAGAGGAAGAGAGAGAGAGGGAGAAGAGAGAGAGAGAGAGAGAGAGAGAGAGAGAGAGAGAGAGAGAGAGAGAGAGAGAGAACGAGAAAGAACGAGAAGCGAGAGAGGAGCAAATCCGGACTGAGGAAGGGCCGTTAGCGGCAGTGGGCGAGCTAGCCGATCATGGATGCAGTACTGGATTATCATTATTTTTTCTCCCCCTCTCTTTTATCTCATAATTCCCGCTGGTGTATGTCCCGTGTATTACAAACAAGAAAATCATTATAATGACGGTAATAAGAGAGCAGCTTGCGTGAACGATTGCAGTCATGGGTGTTCACTGTTGCAACTCGTCATGATTTTTTCTTGTTTCTCTGCAAAGCTCCGAGTGCAATCGGTGGGATTTACAGGAACGGTTCTGCGGCGACCAGGTGTTCCTCTAATCCGAGACTTCCTCGGGCTCCTCGCAAACAAGAGTAATCAACAGCACAAACTATGTCGTGGCTGCCACGCAATTTGTTCTTAGAACACGCTACAAGATAGACACGTCTCACTAGCTATCTAATTCTAACCAGATAAAGATCTCATACGGAGACCCTTTCCCCGAAGTAGACTGCGACAACAGCGGTCTAATTCGCACCTGCGCCAGCGCCACGACCGAAGGCGAGAGTGACGGACCGACCCATATTTCCACGAGTGAGATACCACGCGATGGCGGGCTGTCCCTCCCAGTAAGAGGTGACCCACTTAGCGGTGTCTCTACAACCCGTAATGAGCACCTTATGCTGCATGAATACAACCAACACCATGTATCTCCCAGCAAGTCAGACGCCACGTCGAATCCCTGGCCAGGGAGCGCATAATAAAGACGCTCTTATGATCAGGTACCAGTAGAGACAGTTTAGCCTACTGCCCGAGGAGACAATTAGAGGATGACAAATGCCTCACACACTCCCTCCAATGGCCATTTCCGTTTCATGGTGCACAGCGAGTTGCGGTGTGAATGTGGACACACAACCGTCGAGGGCAAGTGTGCTCTTCGCCAGGCTGGGCAGTGAGTAGGAACAGGAACTCTGCTGCTGCTGCCACGTAATACAAATTGAATATTTATATCATAATTTTAAAGTTTTGCTTCAGCGCTGCAATCTGCACGCTTCTATAGTGTGATCACAGGAAGTAAAGGTACTTGGCTGAGAGAATAGTCGCAATAACACCCTCCTCCCTTCACTCCTAACAAAGGTACTCGGGACACTTGAAGAATGTTATGGAGCGACGCTTCCGAAATCACCCAAACCCTGGACCGCCCACACCAGCCGCAGCTGCTGAACACATAACATTCAATTACTCCGCGCCACTTTGTTCGCACACAACCCCGAGACACCGAGGATGCAGACCACAAGGATGCCTCCTCAGGGCTCCTCAGCCGGTCGGGGGCGGCGTGGGAGGGAGAGAGAGGGGGCAGGTAATGAGAGGTTAGCGGAGGACGCAGGTAGTTGTTAGTATCCTGCAAGAGACTCCTCGTCCTTTTGTTCGTTATTCAATATTAATCCCATTTACGAGAAACTCGTTATGCCGGCCCACGACAAACTGTCATAACGCAGTGACACAAGTGGCTCAGGGGCTTCGAGCACCGATACGAACCGGCGGTCATCTCGACTCCTGCTCTTGTCTGCATGCTTCAGCCCGTACTCTGTGCAGCCCCATGGTGTACGTGCAAACAGGCGTTGCCAACAGAGGGAAAACATGGACACAACCTTAAATGTGCAGGGTGGGAGGGAGTTTAGCGAGGAAGGGTGGGGGAGACAAAAACAATAGATAGAGCGAGTCAAAGTGGGGAGGCTGAGGGAGGGAGGGAGGGAGAGAGAGAGAGAGAGAGAGAGAGAGAGGGGAGAAAAGGGGAGAGAGAGAGAGAGAGAGAAAAGGAGAGGAGAGGAGAGAGAGAGGAAGGAAGAAGAGAGACGAGAGAGAGAGAGAGAAGAGAGGAGGAGAGAGAGAGAGGAAGAGAGAGAGAGAGAGGGGAGAGAGAGAGAGAGGGGGGGAGGAGATGAGAGAGAGGAAAAGAGGAGGGAGAGAGAGAGAGAGGAGAGACGAGAGAGAGGAGGAGAGGAGAGAGAGAGAGAGAGGGAGAGGAGAAGAGAGAGAGAGAGAGAGAAGAGAGAGAGAGAGAGAGAGAGAGGGGGGAAGGAGAGAAGAGGAGGGGGGAGGGGGGGGGGGGGGGGGGGGGGGGGGGGGGGGAGGGGAAGAAAAAGAGGAGGAGGGAGAGAAAAAAGGGGAAAAGGGGGAAGGAGAAGGGGGGGAGAGAGGAGGGAGACTAAAGAGGAGAGAGAGAGAGAGAGAGAGAGAGAGAGAGAGAGAGAGAGAGAGGAGAGGGGAGAGAGAGAAAAGGGAGAGAAGGAGAGAGAGA
>NC_051392.1:28632414-28634914 GCF_015228065.2 Penaeus monodon | reverse complement strand
GGGATGGGGGAAGTGAGTCGAGACGAGAAAAAAAAGCGACAGAGAGATTTACGAGTCCCAGAGTTGAACTCCGAACTGGCGCTGATAACAATCGTGCAAAAGGACCAGTTGCGCAATTTGGCTCGATCTCGCAGGCGGGCGGCGTGCGGGCGGCCTCGCGGCGGGACCCCCTCTCACACACGGGATGAGGAACAAGCACTGGCAAATGATTGATGCGATGGCCACATAATGCAGCAAACAGCACAAGACTGGTCCCCCTCACGCTGCATTCTTCTTTTCACATGGCATACTTTTTGCAGTCACTCTCGTCCCAGTCCACCTCATCATTCAAGCACGGAGTTCCCGGTACACTGTCGCATGTAGAAAATCACCGGTACACGAACTGCACATCACATTATTTGCTTTACTGAACGCACGTATCGAACTACAAGCCGTTAGACCGCTGTAGTAAGCGGTTATGCCATCGAAGTATGTCACGTACGTATTGTTACCGGCATGTAGTAGGAAGCAGCTAAGTACAGAGCAGCGGGTGGGCGTGGGCGGACGTAGAGGGTAGTTCTGCGGACACCCAGCAGTTTGGTTGTGGCGGATCGACACACCCGCTGCTGCTCTGCTGTGATAATGGCTGCTTCGACAATTACACTTCCTCTCCGCTCTAACGAAGTGCTGTGTCATCGCTCCCTTTTCGAACTAGCACCCTGCCTGTCATCCGTTGTTCCAGCAGGATTCTAATTTCTCACTCTTCAACGGACAGCAAGCGTTCCATCTCTTCAAGCCAGGAACGAAAGCAAAAGATAAAACTCATACATCACCTGGAAACAAGCACTTTTTGCTATTCTGTTAATGGTATGTCATGATGTTGTACCGTCGTTCTGTGCTCAGTGTTTATGCGGAGCGGTGTGTAACGTTCTTGGCGCAAAGAACGAGTGTACGTCTGCCTTCAGGAAGTTTGTGTCGAGACCTTTTATTTTTTAATTTTCTTGATTTCTTCATAAAAGGCACTTGCCACACAGTCATCGTATATTTCTGTCTTACTGAATAAAACAAAGGCAGAAGCGTTTGTATCAACTGAGGATTATATTGTGAACACGCTAGAGTGTCGAGAGTGTTGGGACAGCTTTATAGATATGGAGGCATCAACAACTTCATTCACAATACAGTCATAACAAAAGCAACGCTGAAAGTCATCCATAAATTGTGTCAACATTTTCAAGCTTGTACGAGTCATTCTTTTACATATTATTCTAGACAACGGAAGTTGTGGGTTGGAAGGTAAGAGTGAGTGTCATATAACTCTCGCCCATACTAACCTTCGCGGGACCAGCTGCCGTCACCTGGTACTTCGTATCTCCTCCCTTGTTTTGTGTATCCCTCTGGCATACTGTAGGAACTACGACGCTCATAGGCTTACGTAACAGGGTAGGCTAGATTACATTAACTTTGCCATCATATACAAGATAAATAATAAATACAGATACCTTCTATGTTTCCCGAGACATCAAAATAACTGTATGAGAGCCAACTATTTACCTCGGAGTAAAAAAAAAATAAAGGATAAAAAAAAAAAAAAAAAAAAAAAAAACACGAAATCCTGCACTTATATTCTTTCACAAGTCTGATTTGACAGGAACTTCGTTTGGCCCATTCACGCCATAGCAAAAGTCTCTGAAACGGAAGGCACACACACTCATACACCATTCGTCCGAGCGGACACACCAGGATGTGCAATACTGGCCGATTACTGCTGTTAACAAAGCGAGGTCGCTTAATATTCAGACACTGCTCGCTCTGAACTAGAAAGACATCATCGCTGTCATAAATTTGCCTGCGAGACAATTAGCCTAATTGCAGCAGAGGTTTTTTTCAGACAAACTAGCGAACTCCAGTTATTGCTTACACCTACAGGTGGCAACAAGCAGGTACAAATTCCCGCTGAGCAGCAAGTAGTGTCTTGCGACATGCACAGACATCTTGCACATGGTGTCCGCCCGTTTGTTCAGGTGAGCGAGATAGTATCTTCTTAATTCAACGACTTTTTTTTACGTTTTTAATAAAAACATTTAGACGCAAGTGCGGGCAGGTATTAGTAGTGGCTCGGACAGTGATACATATTGCACCCAGCTGACAGGACTGATTTTCTTCGAAGACTCAGATAGTCCTAAAGTGGTATACATTAACATATCTCTTCCCATGTATAGAAATCACACCCAAATCTCTGCTTAAATATGTATTTAAGTCCAAGCGTATATTTACGATGCGCACTAATGCATGCACACAAACATTAACGATCACGTTGCAAATGAACACATAACAAGACGAAGGCAAGCCACCAGGCACGCAGTTCCTCTCGCTCCAACGAGGCAGCCACCCTCATATTTCCTCATCTGTGCTCAACGAGGAGTAACGGGAAGGCTATACGACTTCACTAAACAAAAAGTAAAGCGAACCAACTCTCTTTTTGTCTGGCCTCAACCCCAGCCGTCCCGAGACACCGAGCCAG
>NC_051392.1:28619914-28622414 GCF_015228065.2 Penaeus monodon | reverse complement strand
GTGGGCGTGGCACACCTACAGAGCTTGTCAAAAAAGAAAAGGAAAAAAATAACTCACTAATTCCATTTAAGATTCTTTAGCATATTATACGATACAGATGATGCCTGGTTAGTGAATCGTACATGAAGTATGTTATCTTATTTTCTTATTTTGCTTTCTCCTTCTTGTTTTTGTTGTTTTGTTGTTTCTAACACATTCTTCGTATATCATCTGTCTCTTTCTAACAATCTTCGTATATCAACCGTCGCTCTTTCTAACACACTCTTCCTCTATATCTATCTTTTAAGTTGAATGTCCGCTCTGGTCTATCCTTCGCTTATCCAAGACGCCAGAATTATTCATCACTGATAGAAATCCGACGCGTGCGCATAAAAAGGACCAACAAAAGCATTGTCTTGCGTCCATAAGAAGAAAAAAAGAGAATAGATTGAGACAGCAACATTGTTACTCCTGTCTATTCTTTCTTACAGGACGGCCGTGGCCTCTGAAAGGAAAATGGGGAATAATGATCCTCGTAAATATCAGAATAATCAGCAACTATTACACTCTCTCTGATGGCTTCCTTCGAAAAGAGAGAGGGAAGAAAAAAATACTGCAAAAGCATGCAACAGAATATTTTTTTTTTCTCTCTCAACATAACTCCATCCAGCTATCTTCAGTGTAACCTCGTTTACACACAAAAACCCTCAGTAATCAACGATGAACCTTAATTCGTATCAAGGACAAAGTGTCTACCTCAACCAACGGTACACGATTTACACGGCAGAGATTTCTTCCAAGGATTAAGGGTCAAATCGAGTTAGTTAGACCAAGTCTAACACCCAAAGGGAGCGTTAATTGAGGCTCATAAGAGTTGTGATTTTTTTATTATTATCATCTTTATTTGGTGGTGGGATATTTGAGGCTTATCTGACATTTTTTCCGATTTCCTACGGTGTTGTTTTTGTTAGCATCTTTTATCATTTCATTACCTGGAATTTATTCTTAGTATTCTCATTATCATTTTATCATAAATTTTATAATTATTTTTTTTGAATTATCACTGTCGATTTCGTTAATTTATCATTATAATAACTTGAATATCACTGATGACTGTAGAATTTGGTATCAGTAGAAGTATAACAACCACTTACAGCTGTAATAATAATTAAGATTTCCTTTGCTATATAAATGTAATATCTAAAACGCCTTTTATTATAAGCGAAGAAAAACTGTTCTCGAATTACGTGGAGACGTGTGAATACCCACGTGATATTGGGTTGCATAATTTAGGTATATCGATGGGTAGGCCTTTTGTGCTACTTAATAGTTTCGATGGTTTACGGCAGTGGTCCTCCTGTCTGTTGTTTATGAGAATCCTCAAAAACATCCGTGAGGCTATAGTTTAATAGATGTCTTATATGATATTGCTGCACAGGGAATGAATGCTTCTCTGCGCTTTCTGCGGGACGCCTGTTTTTTTGCAAATCAGGTTCTATTGTCACCTCGGTCATATCTCCTGCATCTAACCTTAGTCGCTGATCTGATAAGGGAAAAGATTATGTTTGTTCAGTATTTGTCAAAGTCACGCTGCATGAAATCAAGAAAAGAGTTGGATGTTGCATCGCGTACTGCAAGGACCTTGGCAGATGCCCTACACGGGGCGTCGCCAGTTAGTCCTCACAGAAACTTCCTGCACGACTTTTGTGGTGATTGTGCCGAGTCACCGCCGCGCCGGGACGTGTATGTCAGACAGCGAGCAACAGCTGGAGAAGTTGAGGTATTAGCAAAGAATTACAGAAAGGTGGTAAGGCAGCCCCGGAATTTCCTCGGTGTTTCCTTCTAATTTGAATATCGCGCAATTCAAAAATCTATTAGCATCTTTACTGCCCTCGGTAAACTTTTTTGGTTTTCAGATACGTGCTCGGGTTCAACACGACGACGATACTTCTAAGGCAAATGAGAAAATCCCATCCTCCGAGGAACTGGTCTTGCACGCGGCCTCCCAGTAATAACCGCGCCATCAATCATCCTCTTAAAATTCTCCAATTCAAGGTCTCGAGGGCGGTATGCACCACTACATTTTATACATCTAATATCATACCATGAAATCCCCATCTCTCGTTATACAATATGTCCTGATAACATTCACGTTTCCAACGAGAGATTACAAATCCACCCAACCCGCTGGCCTTGGTGGATCGCAGCGGTCATCCACCATCAGTCAGGACTAATGCTTGATGCTACACAATACGTTACGCGCCGGTGTGGAGGCGAAGCAGCCCGGGAGTAGGATTTATAATATACATATATATTCATATCGTACTTGCGTCAGCATTTTCTTCCCAGTGTTATTCTAGCAATAATTTTTAACCAATTTACTCGGAAAACTCAGCGATTTCTTGCCATAGTCCCGGGTTTTGCTCTCGAATTCCCGACGTCTGAGGACCCGTCACACCCTCCTCAGCCATCATCTCTCTGGCTGAGGGAGAACGCGACCATTATCTTGAAACCTGCTTTT
>NC_051392.1:28604914-28612414 GCF_015228065.2 Penaeus monodon | reverse complement strand
GCTTGCAACGTGATCGGCGCCCGCGACCCGACTGAGACTGCTGCCCTCTCCCCGCCGTTCCTCGGCACCTTTACACAACAGGCATACGACTTCCCTCTTTTTCCAATGCTACTCTCAGGACTTGTCAAAACTTTTAGTTTCAAAATGTTAGAGACCCTTAGCTTGCGTTACAGGATTAGAATCAGTGCACCGTTGTTTTATTTATTTATTTATTTATTTTTATTAAATTCATATATGGTGATATCCAACTAACACTGTGCTAGGGTTCCCTTCCTGTTCTGCTCTCCTTATCTTCCCCCGCTTTATAACCGTTCAACATAATCGCATTAATTAAATCGATAATCGTACCAAATCCCCACAATATTCTTACATTCGGCTTCCTCCTCACGAGTAAGGTCGCCCACAAAATGACAAAAGAACCACCGAAATTGCGTCCGAGATCCATCAGTCTTACCCTGACGCACGAATGATCAGCCTCAACACAATTCGCATCCGCGTCCTGGCGACAGAGAGGGAAATAGAAGGGAAACCGCAAGGTCGTCATTATTACAGCGTGACTGGTCTTCCCAACCCCGAGCACGGCCTGCCATCGGAACGGCGAAGGCTCAAAGGGCAAATCTTCGCCTGCACTAAGCGCATTTGAGGGGAAGGCGCGCGAGGGGAAAAATAACACCGGGGAATTTCTGGCGCTAGCCAACCTCCCGCTTGTAATAAGATGATTTCAGAGGGCATCATAGGTGGCCGGTATTATAGGGTATTATGCTGCTTTGGGAGATTATGATTCTGGAAGTGAGGGGTTTGTGACCCCTAATGTCAGGTATTACCTTGTTATTATATTGATATTATAATGCTGCAGAATATGGGCGCTTGTGTGTACATGAATATATACCCTGATTCGATTTTTTATATTTATCAAATACTACATGATTTTAGTGCTAAACAGGTAAAGAAATGTGTATATGTTAACCATACTTTGAATTTTATGTCAAAGGATAAATGAAGCGCATTCAGTAGATGTAAACCTGTATAAAAAAACAATTAACACAAACAAATAAATCATACAAATTGCTTAATTTACCTAAACATGTATATAATTGCCATGCAAAAAAATGCTAACGCGCGCGCGCACACACACACACCGACTCATCAAAAGGCCAACAAATGATCATGCATTCCCAAATCCTATTTTCCCATAAAAAAAATAATAATAATAACAACCCTAAAATCAGTCCAATGATGCCATTCACCGGCCCCTACCCCCCAAAAAAGGAAAAAAGGAAAGAGAAAAAAGCTGGTGCTGCCGAAGAGGTGCTTTGGGGCAGAGTCGCGCAGGTCGCCGGGGAGCGCTCACACCAATCACGGGAATGGCGCCGGCCTAATATTTCACATTATCGGGACACTAAAGCGTATCGGGGAGGATTTAAGCGTATCGGAACCGACACCCTAAATCGCGGCGGTGAAGAGGCTTATGTAACCCGGGATTAGAAGCGGGCGGAAAGGCCAGGTTTATTTCCTTTGTCGAG
The DNA here is from genome assembly GCF_015228065.2 of Penaeus monodon. Classification (NCBI taxonomy): domain Eukaryota; kingdom Metazoa; phylum Arthropoda; class Malacostraca; order Decapoda; family Penaeidae; genus Penaeus; species Penaeus monodon. The sequence continues at coordinate 28,610,891 of NC_051392.1, read as the reverse complement.
AAGTGCCGCTTCAAAGGGACTTGTGCGTTTATACACTTTTATCTGGACATGGCCCGTGTTTAGCACAGTGTTAATATATGGGCCACGGGTCAGTTGATTTCTGTTTCATTTGTATTCGTTTTCCTGTACTTAAGCTTGTATATTACTGTATGTCATTAATGCGCACAGGCTGACATACATTACAAGTGTGTGTGTGTGTGTGTGTGTGTGTGTGTGTGTGTGTGTGTGTGTGTGTGTGTGTGTGTGTGTGTGTGTGTGTGTGTGTGTGTGTGTGTGTGCAGATTGAAAGAAAACATTTATATATTTTTGTTAAGTTTCTATAAGGATAGACATTTTGAAAAAGAAAAAAACTAACGCTACGTTGCACGGAGACGCAGCGCCTCGCGCATACCCAAGAGGCGGTGACGTACATTACACGTGAAGGGTGTTGTGCCTTGAGCAGAGTAAACTAGTTCTGGTACAAAGGATGGCAACTCACACGGTTAGCGATGGCCATATATGGATTATGTTTGTTACTGGCATTGTAAATACCATTTATAAAAATCTGATCTGTTTTTTGTTTCTCTTGTTTTTATCGAGACCATCTGATCACATAATCCTTTCATTTTGTAAACACAAAGCAGAAACCTGCCACAGTTTTAATATAATAAGACCGGCTCTCAAGCTCTTTGTTTACATTTATCCAGTCTAAAATGAGGCTAAGGGGAGAATCAACAAAACTGTACATTCAGTAACTACGAACACCCGGAGTCTTGGCAGAAATTTCAAACAATCTGGTAAAGTTCGTGTTTGGAAAGAACTCAGTTTTGGTGAGTGTTCGTGTCTGGGAAGGGAACTTTTGTATTGGATGATTGCTTCCATCTGTTTTTCTATCAGCTGTGGTTTCGTGCCTTAAAACAGGCGTGCCACGTGTCATGTTATGCATGACGGGAATTTCTGTTTAGTATAAACCTCCAGGCTGGCGAATTTATGCATAAAAGAAGTTGGGTTATCGAATGTGACACACGTCAAAAGGAGATCTGCATCAAATGGAAAGAACATAAAGCGCTGGCGGTAGAAGCTGCATACCTAAACCCATCCTAAAAAAACGCCGCCAGACCTATTTATCGCTGGTCTCCGTGAAACGCGATTATCGAGGGGGCGAGCGCGGACATCGAAATGCACTATTGATGCACCGCGCGACAGTTCAGTGCTAAACAGCCCCCGTTTCTATGGTCTATGTATTCCCTATTGGACATGGGGGGTATCGCCCTTATTGCACCCCCGTGACTTACGGCTCCTAAACCAAAACACCACCGACTGCCCGGGGGCCTCCGCGCCTCCGCCCTGAGAGCGAAAAGGCTGGAGTGGAAACGCCGGCCTCAGAGTCCGCAAATGATGGTCTCCACGCTGTATTACCAGGCCGGCCGTGTAGGGTCCGAACGGCTACCGGGATGATGGAATTACCATCTACTTGTATTATAATAGCGGTTTAATGGATTCGACTCGCGGGGTCGACGATTGCTTGTTTGTAATATCGTTGAAAAATATCGATGAATAATAGATTGCATCCAAATATTTGGGTGTCTTCAGATCATTTAACATATACACAGAGGTAACGTGTGCCTATAACAAACAAAAACAAACTAGCGTTTATGTTTGTAAGTACCTGCCAACACCTAACACCTGCTGAGCCCCGATAATTTATCAGCTTGTCGGGGAGCAGAGACATATACAATGGTCTACAGGAGTAATATATCAGCATGTCAGAGGGTCCCGGCCGAAATTCTAAGCATATATAGGTAACGTGTCAAGCACAGTAGCCGTTTGCCGCTGAATGTAAAATGTTAGTGTAATGATCTATACTCAGTGTATAATGTCAGGAAAGCAGCTTACATGCCCCTTTCCCCCTCTCATTGTCGCCAGAGAGTGTCCACTGTCATAGTGCGACGCGGGAGCTGCTGACACTGAGGGATGGGAGGCTGATTGGTGATGATAATGGCGTTTAATGGCTATATTCAATGGCTTTCTAATGGCCGCTATTACGCTCTGAGGCTTAGTTTACTTATTTTCTTCTGCTGTTCTTTGAGTATAATCCGATCTAACAATAGTTTAACAATAAATCTCGAAGATAAGTTACGATACTAGTGGAAAATAAGGATTGAAATCCAAAAAAATACGTTTTTTATGCGCCTCGACATCGCCATAGATCTGAAACACATTTTCTTGGGATTTATATTCATAACAATAATTCATCCTCTCTCTCTCTCTCTCTCTCTCTCTCTCTCTCTCTCTCTCTCTCTCTCTCTCTCTCTCTCTCTCTCTCTCTCTCTCTCTCTGTGTGTGTGTGTGTGTGTGTGTGTGTGTGTGTGTGTGTGTGTGTGTGTGTGTGTGTGTGTGTGTGTGTGTGTGTGTGTGTGTGTGTGATCCAACCCTATTACCAGTGGGAGGTGAAAGATTGACTCGTCAAATGGCTTTCTCATAAAACGAAGCAGGAGTTGGCCAGGGACCCTTCTTCGACATCCGAGTCTTCGAACGCTACCATTAATTACATACCCAAGAAGCGGTAACGTCCTTGGCTCCATGGCATCGAGGCTTGACATTAGCAGCAGGTCGTCAGCGAAACAAAGGTGGGAAAAATAGGGTATATTCAGAGAGAGAGAGAGAGAGAGAGAGAGAGAGAGAGAGAGAGAGAGAGAGAGAGAGAGAGAGAGAGAGAGAGAGAGAGAGAGAGAGAGAGAGAGAATAAATATATAATATATATATATATTATATATATATATATATATATATATATATATATATATATATATATATATATATATATATATATATATATATATATATATGCAAGTTCTAAGCTAAATACAAAATGGGGGTAGGGGTCGTAGGAATGTCTATAGTAGGAGTAGTAGTAACAATAGAAGCAGTTGTTGTAGAAGTACCAAGCAGCAGCAGTAGTAGTAGTAGTAATAGTGATATGAGTAGTAGTAGTAGTAGTAGTAGTAGTAGTAGTAGTGGAGTAGTATTAGCAGCAGCAGCAGCAGCAGCAGCAGCAGCAGCAACAGCAGTAGTAGTAGCAGTGGTAGTAGTAATAGTAATAGTAGTAGTAGTAGAATTAAAATTGGAGTAGCAATATATATTACTGGTGATATTGCTATTTAAGCCATGATTGTTATAATATTTGATGTTACATAAGCAAAATTATGGGAACATCTCTACAAAAAGGTTTTAATATTACCGTTTTTCTCAAGCGTGCATTACACGATGATAGACATGACTCATGGAAGCATTTAAGGCTTGCGGGGAAGGGGGGAGGGGGAGGGGAAAAGCATTCAGACCCTAACAATTAAATAATGTAAATCTTTTGAAACTCGATTAGGCTTGCTCGAAATCGCCAGTAATTTTGCAAGGGTTATAGGAGTATCGCGTGATCGATAATGAAAAACTTTTTACCAGGGATTCGCTAATCAGCCCAGTCCATCGCCAGACCCTGAACTATCTGAAGGTCCCGTCTTGTTGTGCCCCCCCCCTCCCAAGCCTTTCTTTCTTTGCATACTAATCTTTGCTGTGTTCTTTTCGGTCTTTCTCTAATTGTGGTCTGTTTGTATCGTCGAATCACAAGAAGTTTATGCACTGTACTGTATCTGGATCGTAACTTTCTGTAGCTGCCATTTTGTTGGAGGACCTAGCAATGCCTTTGCTGTAGCCGTCTTATGGCATATGGTATTCTTCTGTTGTACCCGGGGTTATACAGCTGCATTTCATACTGCTCTGCTAGGGTTAACTTGGATTCTCTGCACTTAATATCTCTGAACTCCATGCTGCTTTGTCTAAGCTGAAATTGTCTCAATGTACCCGGCACTATCTCGTACCCTGCCCTCTCTTTCTTAACAAGCGCTTTCCTTCCCCAGCAATCACAATGTAAATGAACACACACGCACATGAATACTCCGCCGCTCATCGCCTATCTCATTTCCATTGCAACATCTCATTACAAAAGTTACCGCTTGTACCAGTATTATCGTCTGTTATGGTCTAGTTCACTTGTGCTTCACTCTGATATTCTATTACACGTGCACTGTTATAACAAACTAATATTGTAGGTTCTTATATCATCATGGTTTTTGTATCAAAATATTTGCAATATATTATGTGATCATCTTAAATAGTTCTGCAGAGATAACAGACGTTTCAATGGACACCGGGGTACACGTCACTCAACTAAAGGAGACTTGATATTCAAATTGCGATTGACAATTAGTTCTAAATTCGATTAACTCCCCCTCCACTATCCTCCCTCCCACGAAAATACATTGCCTTCTCTATTCTCAAATACCGACAGCTCCCTCGTCCCTCTGCACCCTGCTCCTCTTGCACCATGCCTGCCGCCACTCCGCCTCGCGAGAGCTGTACCTGAGATGGGTTTCTGTATCCTGTCTCCCCTCCTCCTTGGCCCGCCCGCTTTCACACTCTCGGAGGGAACTTATCTGACAGCGCAACCATATCTTGTTCCCTTGGTATCAGTGAGCTCCGGAAAGCAGGTTCTATAATCTTACGAAGGCTAAGGAGATGGTTTATATATCACAAAGATGCTTTTCCTTCTACGAGAGGGTTTTGTGAAGCGCATAAGTATTATATGAATTTTTGGGATTTACCGTGTTATTAAAGTCTGTGGTAGGAAAAAACAATCATCTTCATTTTCTTCCCCTTTCCAATAAATTCTCTCTCTCTCTCTCTCTCTCTCTCTCTCTCTCTCTCTCTCTCTCTCTCTCTCTCTCTCTCTCTCTCTCTCTCTCTTCAATCGCAACTGGTCCCTCGCTACATTCTGTGTGTATCGTCTCGCACTTGAGTATGCGAATGCTGGCACTATCAGACAGTTTAGGCAGCCGTAACACTCATAACATACGTCAGCGAGGGACAGTGTAACAACATAATGGCGGCGTTCTAGGGGAATTACAAAGGGGACGAGGCGCCCCTACACCTCCCTCCCCTCTTCGCCACTGCCCTCCTTTGGCCCCGCGGGCGGCCTCCCCTCACCATCGCTTCATTTCCATATCCCTCTTCTGTTTCCTTTATTCTCCTCTTCATAATCATCACCCGTTTCTCCATCTTCCCTTATCGCCTTTCTTGGCTCAATTTATTCGCTTCCCTACGCTCTTTGTCTCTGTCTCTGTCTCTGTCTGTCTGTCTGTCTTTCTGTCTGTCTTTCTGTCTGTCTGTCTGTCTGTCTGTCTGTCTGTCTGTCTGTCTCTCTCTCTGCAAATGCCTTATAATGCCTTCATTAGTAGCATCTAGAAGTGTTTCTGTGCGGGAACGCATTCTTCGAACTGTTCTTAAATATGCATTAATAAAAACACATTCTAAAATATTAGTCTTTTGTTCGTTTAAACTTTCTAAAAATACAGTGGATATGAAACGCGTAATAATAAAAAAAGAAAGAAACTGAGAAACATAACAACGTTGACATAAGCAGTCTTGAGTGATGTTTGAACTTTACTGAGAAGCACCGACGTCTGCAGACTTCAAAAATATATTTTTCAGAGGATATATAATCATGTAATTTATCTTTTATTTGTATTCCCGTTAACACAGTGACAGACTGTTACTTTTGTCCTACCTATCTATCTATCTTGCTGTCTGTCTTTTTCTCTACTTTTTCTGTGCCCCTGTGCGTGCACGCGCGTGCGCGTGTGTATCATGGTATGTAAACAAATATATGAACTAATCACAAAAGGAGTAAATTTTCGACCTCCCAGCCCCTCAAACACCCCACAAGTTGCGTCGTCTCGACTCCGGGCTGCGCCTCCCTCCCTTCGCTTCTATGCCTACAGCCGCCCCTCCTCCACTCCTCCCCTCTTTCGCTTCCTCTCCCCTCGCCCCCCGTCCTCCGCTCGCCCTCCCTCCCCTTCCCCTCGCAGATCCTTCCTTGGTCCCCTCGGCTCTTCCCCTCAGGCCACGTGACGACTCATTCCCGTGCCATTTGTCGGTGTCGAAG
>NC_051392.1:28562414-28564914 GCF_015228065.2 Penaeus monodon | reverse complement strand
TATTATTATTATTATTATTATTATTATTATTATTATTATTATTATTGTCATTATTATCATTACCATAATTATTATAATCATCATCATCATCATGTTTATTATAAGTGTTATTATTATTATTATATCAATGATGATAACAAGGATGATAATGATAATAATAATTTAAAAATTATAATAATGATAATGATTACAGCAACAGTAACATGGACAACAACAACAACAACAACAACAACAATAATAATAATAATAATAATAATAATAATAATAGTAATAGTATAATATAACATTATTGTTTGTTTTATTATTATTATCATCTTTAACAATCATTTTAATAATCTTAACAAGAAACACAAGAACAATAATAATAATGATAAGACTATGACAACAATAAAGATAATGATAATGATAATAATAATAATAATAATAATAAAATAATAATAATAATAATAATAATAATAGTAATAATGATAATAATAATAATAATAATAATATTAATATTAATAATAATAACATTGATAATAATAATAATAATAATAACAATAATATGATAATAATAATAATGATAATAATAATAGTAATAATAATAATAATAATAATAATAATAATAATAATGATAATAATAATAATAATAATAATAATAATAATAATGATAATGATAATAATAACAATTTAAATATTAATAATAATTTAAATAATAATAAATAAATAATAATAATAGTGGTAACAACATAATACAGTAATATGGTAATGATTATAATCATTATAATAATGGTAATAACTCTGATAATAGATAAATATTATTATTATTATTATTATTATTATTATTATTATTATTATGTAGTTTATATTATTATCATTATAATTATTATTATATAGTATATATATTATGATTATGTAATTGTTTAATTATAATGAATAATAATATAAACATAATAATAATAATAATAATAATTATATATTATTTTATATATTAAAATTATAATTATATTATAATTTTTATATTATAATAATAATAATATATTATATCTATATATGATATGATATAATTAATGATAATAATAATGAACGCATAATAATAATAATAATAATAATAATAATAATAATAATAATAATAATAATTATCATTAAATGATAGTAATAATAATAAAAACAAAAATAATAATAATAATAAAATAATAATGAAAATGATAATAATAATGATGATAATAATAATAATAATATGAAGAAGAAGAAGAATAACAACAACAACAACAACAACAACAACAACAACAACAACAATAGTAATGATAATAATGAAAATGATAGTAATAATAACAATGAAAATAGTAATCATGATGATGATAAGGATAAGAATGATAGCAATAAGAAACATTTATATCGTTAGTTTGTTACCATTGTTAGTATCATTATTGTTATCGAGTATTGAGAAAGGAACTGAATAACTTAAATATTCAAGAATATGTATATATATGTTCTCCTGCACAGAAATCATAGAAGATCCTAATAGCCTCTAGCTGTGAATCATGGACAAAAACATACATATAATAATAGCTACTGTTGACCTCATATCTGCGGTTTTAATAAAACTGGATCAAAATTAACTTGGGGCAACTATGTACATGATAACAACCCTTCATAATTGAAGAACCCTACTTCGTTTGTTCAACCCTACCTTCTACTTCACCTCTCTCTACCTGTTATTGAAACGTGCTTCTTTTCCCAAACGATTATAGAGATGCAAAGTCCTTGACATGAGGACAGGTGTTCTTGCGTCACTACATTTCCTTTGTCAGTGATTATGGGACACACTTTCATAAACGACCTCGGAAAAGGGGATGATTGCCTTAGTTCGTAAAATGTATAGAAAATGTAAGATAAACATATTCCACTGCTCCAAAACTAGTGTTATATATCTTAATTTTTTATTTATGCCCGAGTTGGATGATGTAATATTTTTTCACACAGGTATATTATCATGTGATACTGTTATCGCATTTGGAAAGGGGTAAGGTAATCCAAACTGTTTTGATACACCTCTTGATCTCACTATAGCAATCGATTTCCTCCCATTTCTATTGATAAAACCAAATGAGATTATTTAATGTCCTCTAAGTAATTACTTGATTATTTAGCGCCAATATTTGAGGTCATCAACGACGTATTCGTCTGTTTAATTATAATACTCGTCTATTCGTAAGACAGAAATATGAGTTACTATGGATGTAAATCAAACTTAAAATTATTTGCATAATTACATTTACTGTTATGATCTTATTGATAACATTAGCAAATAGTGTTTTGTTTGGAATAGAAGTTTCCGCTTGAAACTTATAAAACACTACAAGTCATCCTAAACACCTGAAAAGATGACACTAAACACCATATGGGTTTAGAACTAAATTTCTGCGTGGTGAAAAAAGGTTGATCACCAAGGAAGTGTTACGTACTGGCAGAAGCGAATGTAATACACTTCATGATTTCGTCTTGTCATCGGAAAATG
>NC_051392.1:28522792-28529814 GCF_015228065.2 Penaeus monodon | reverse complement strand
TGAGATCAGACTATATTCAACCCTAGCCACGGGGTGGCTAGGTTGAATAGCTATTGTCTATCCTGCCTATCTCTCATAACACATCCTGATTTTAAAATAAAAATATTTTTTTTTTTATAATATATATATATATATATATTATAATTATATATATTAATTTTAATTATAATTCCAGCATTATTATTGGGGGCCGCGGTGGCCGGGAGACGTCCCCCCCCCCCCCCCACCCAAGACCCCCCCACCCCCCCCCCCCCGGGCCCCCCCCCCCCCGTTGCCTGCCTAGGCACTGGGGACCAAGTCACCCCGGGCGGAAGGAATAAAAACCACCGCTAAAAATTGCCAAAAAAAATCAGGGAAAGCACATGATCGCAAGGCCGCGGGGGTCGAATGGTTAGGCGTCGGACTCAAGAGTCCAAAGGAAATCTGATTCGAGGTTCGAGTCACCGACCGCCGCGTTGTTTCCCTTTGGGAAAAGGAATTTCCCTTGATTGCCTCCCTACACGGGGGTGGCCAGCCCGTGGGGCCAACCCCCTGTGTGTGTGTGTGTGTGTGTGTGTGTGTGTTTTCGTGATTGTGTGTGTGTGTACTTGCTAATATATATTAACAAAAAAAATTACAATAACTAGCATAGAATTATTAGAATAATATCCATCATTATTATTATCATTATCACATTGCGTCTTGTTCATCATAAATAAGGGTTGCTCAGTTTGAGACCTGGACCTCTCCACCTCCTTCCCACAAAACTCGATCTTACCTTTTTTTTCCCATTATACCTCGACCCCCGAAAATATCTTTGATATTGTCGCTCACCCTTGTCTTGGGTTTTTGCTCTTCCTCTTTTTCCTATCCCATCCTGTCACCAATTTTTTTCTCAATACTTTTACTTCTCTTTTACATCCAAAAAATTTTTAATTTCCCTGTTCAAGATGCCCAACGTCCCCTTTCCCATTTTTTTTTTCCACACTTCATCATTCGTCTTCTTCTCTGTCAGCTAATACGCGTACTCGCTGTAACACCACATTTAAAAATATTGATTTTTTTCTTTCTATCTATTCAAACCCAACCTCAAACCAATGATGCAATTGGGAAAACTAATGAGTTCAAAAACCTCAGTTTTGTCCGTAAGGTAATGCTTGGGTCTTCCCAGATGTTTTGAGAGCAATTGGGCGCTTTTGGAAAGGGTAATTCTTCTTTTTCCCCGGGTAAATCTCTATGTATTATTAAAAAGCTCCAAATAATAAACTCTTTCACATTTTCCACAATCTTCCATTGATTGTCCATTTCATCATTGTTCTTTCCGGTTATCTTTAAACTTCATGATCTTATTTTCTTGGCTTAAACCCAATCGCCACGTTTGGAAAGAATCTCCCTCCCCACTGAAACACTGTTTATTTTTTTGTTTCACACATAGATGGCTCTCAAGTGCTTAGTCATCAGGGTCCTTATTATCCTACCTTTCTCCCCTGTTTCCCCTTTTCCTTGTTTTTGGGAAAAGGATTTTTTGATTATTTCATTGCTTAAATGTTAACAATTTTAATAATATTTTAAAAATCATAACTCAATAACAATAATAACAGTACTGATATCAATTGTTTTAAAAGGAAAAAAACGCTTTTTTCCCGCCAATTAAAGGATGGGGAAATCAGATCATCGTAGGCTACTGATAGACTCCTTGGGGGCTGGGCACATGGGGACCCCTCTGTATTAAAAAAATTCAAAAACCCCTACAAGGGACAAAACTAATCCGGGTGAGGGGTTTAAAAAAAAGCCACCCTTTTTCGCTTGCTTCTCAAAACTTTATCTATATTTTGTATTCAGTGATACTGCGGCAATCAAAACTAATCTCGGCGTACCTCAATTTATTTTGTATCCTCCAACTCACACCTGTCCCGAGAACCTGAGAAAATGATAACCATCCCCACATATCAAAAAGAATTCAAGAAAAAATAACAGTTTTGCGATGTACTCATAACCACCCACCACACAACACACCAACACCACACACACACACACACACACATTTTTTTCTTGTTTTTTCCCTTTTGTTTGTTCTTTTTGCAACTTTTTTCTATTGGGGTCATCCCCGATGCCCCGAATAGGGACCCTCCACCACCTTCGCCACTAACTCGATCTTACGCTTTTCTTTCCACTTATCCACGCAGCCCGAAAATATTTTTGATATTGTCGCTCAGTTTTGTCTTGGGTTTTTGCCTTTCCTCTGTTTCCTATCACCTCCCTGTCAGCAATTTTTCTCAACTTTTTTTCTCATTAATGCCCAAAAAATTTTAACTTCCTCTTGTTCGTTTCCCAACATCGTTTTTACAATTTTTTATCTTTCTCAGAAATTCATCTTCGTTTTCTTCTCTGTCCAGCTAATACGCTACCGTCTGTAACCCACATTTCAAAACTATTGTCTTTTTTTTTGTCTATCTACTTAAACCCCAACACTCAAAACCATATGATCAATTGGGAAAAACTTAGTTCATAACCCACTTTGTCCGAAAGGAATGCTTTGGGTCTTTCCAATGTTTTGAGACATTTGGCTTTTTGGAATGAAATTTTTTTTTTTTTTTTTTTTTTTTTTATCCCCGGGTGAATCATCATAGTATTATTTAAAACAGCCCAGATGTGAACTTTTCACATTTTCCACAAAAATCCTTGATTGTAACAGTTCATCTTTGTTCAAGGGGTTATTTTTTTAAATCTTCATGATCTTGTTTTCTTGGGCTTAAGAAACAAGCCAGCCTTTTTGCTTGCTTCTCTAACTTTATCTAGTAGTTGTTGTTAGTTCAGTGATACTGCTGGCAATGGATGATATGCTTCGGAAACCTCACATCGTTCATGTTATTCCAGAGGATATCGTGATCAACAGTATCAAAAGCCTTCGAGTAATAAAAACACAGGTATAGGTCTTTCTGAGTTCTCTTTTTTCTCTAGTCAATTTCAGATTTAGAATCTGATTTCTGGTATTTTTCCAGGGCAAAAACCTCTTGTTCGTCTGCAATTTCTTCTCTAACTTCAATTTCTTCTTTCAGCAAAAATTTTTCAATAAATTTTGCTGCTGGGGACTTATTAATGCAATTGCCCGTCATTTTTGCATGGGATGCATCCCTTTTCCCCAAGTTGGGAAAAGACGATTTTACCGTCTTCGGGCCATCTTCTTTATTCCATTTTTTCGTACAAAGTTTGTAGAAGTATTAACACTTTCGCCACATTCTTGTTTGTTCTGCTGTTATTTCATCTATTCCCGGGCTCTTGTTTTCTTTAATTCTTTTTTGGCTTTTTTTAAATTCGTCTATCGTGGCGGGGGTTCATCTTTGCTGTCCCAATTTAAAGATGTTGTTTGATCTTTATCTTTTTTTATAGTTTGAAAATATTGATCCCCTATCTTTGACTTCCTTTTTATCCTAGAACTAGTCCATCTTCAGTTTTGATAGTGTCCATTGTAGGGTTTTTAATTTCGTGTATTTTCGTACTCCTTGGTAGAGTTATTTAGTTTCTTATTGATAGAACAGTTTTTTATTCTCTGACAATGTTCATTTAAATATTATTTCCCATTCTCGTCGCAATAATCAACAGGGTTATTGATACCCTTTGATTTTTAGGCATCTTCTTGTTTCAATTTTTCCCTTAGTGTTTCTTCAATATCCAGGGGGTTTTTCTTTTTTTTTTTGGCGATAGTTTTTTTAGCACGCTCAGCAAGAGTTCTTTTCTTCTTCCCCCAACTCATTTGGTGGTTTTATCATCTTCACATTGATTGATAAATTTAATTTGTTTTACACTGTAATTCGTAATTGTTATCAAAAGTTTTTTTATCGACTTTTTGAGGTGGTGTTGGATGTTCCTCTTTTTGAGTCTTATTTGAAGTCGATAGTTAGTATTTGGGGGTCACTGTTTCAGTCGCACCAGGGCTTGTCTTGGCATTTTTTATAAAACTTTTTCCCTTTTTGGTTTAACCAAAGTAATCAAATTTTTTGTGTGTTCTTTTTTTCTGGTGAAAACCACGTGTCAAGTGTCTTGGGTGGTTTTTTACAAAGTGTTGGGTAAACTAGATTATTTTATACAGAAATTTAGTAAAATCTTCACCCCTTTCATTTATACTCCAAGGCCGAATTTTTTCCCTAGGGGCATTTTTTGATAATTTTTTTCCTACTTTTGGGATTGAGGTCCCCAGATTATTTTTTTCTTTCTGTTAGGGATTGTGTCTAAAGTTTCTTGGATAGTTATAAAATTTTCCATTTTTTCATCCCTTGCAAAGTTGGGTTTGGGGTGTAGCTTTTATAAAACTAATGTTATGAGGTTTTGCTTGTATTCGACTTTTTAAAAAGCGATCATTTATTGGGCTTACCCCTTAGTGCTTTCAGTTTTTTTTTTTTGTGAGAATCTAGCAAACCCGTGACTATAAAATTTTCCCCCTTCTTTTCCTAGTATTTGGGAAAGTTGTATCTATCCATTTTGTTACAGACATATGAATTTACCCAAATCTTTTTAAATTTTCTTTTCGTTCCTGTTCGTTTTTAAAGTTTCCAATGCATTTTAACATTGTCACCTGGGGTTTCCTCTGAACACGCGCCCCTTGATAAACCCCGCGACGGCATGTGGTATGAATTATCATTTCTGTATTAATCATTGTGTAGAGGTTTTTTTCAGGAAAAAGAAAAGTCGAGTGGAATCCCCCAGGCTCCTTCTCAAATCGCAGTCTCCAACAAACTAGGGGGAACTATCTCTGCCCCTTTGAAAAAGTTACACTGTAATACGCCAACAATTTTTTGGTGAAACCCGTAAACTAGAACCGAAAATCTTTTCACCAGATTCCCCCTGCCCTGCTGCCGAAGCTTCCCGCAACCCGGGCATAGGTAGCTAATAGGGTGCTATCCTTGTTCAAGGGAACCCCAGGGTGCAGTTTTTTGTGTTACCCAGGACAAAAAAATAAAAAATAAAAAAAATAAAAGATACTTAATTGTAGTTTTCATGTTGTGATGATATTGGAGTGAGTACGTGGTAGGGTCCCCAGTTCCTTTCCACGGAGAGTGCCGTTGTTACCTTTTTTAGGTAAACTTTTCCCTCTTTTATCTGGGGTTGGGACCACCTGATTTGGGCTGGCTGGCCCCCCTGCTAGGTAGGCAAAAGAGGTAAGTTCCTTTCCAAGGGAAAAACGCGAGGAGGGCAGCAAAAGCAGTAATGGAATTTAAATGCGGGAATAAGGGGGGGGACCCCACAAAGGAAATGGTGGATGATCTCAAAAACTGGGGTTGGAGAAAGAAGTATAAAACGAACAGAAAAGCGATGGACCGGGAGGATGGGGAAAAACTGTTACTCATGGGGGGCCCCACGGGCCCCCCTCGGCTAAGGGGCTGACTGTAGTACACACACCACACACACACCCACCCACAACACACACACAAACCCCACACACACCACAAACCCCCACCACACACACACAAACCCCCACACAAATATATAAATATATATATATATATATATATATATATATATATATATACATATATATAAACACACATACACACACACACATAAATGCATATGCTTATATATATATGTGTGTGTGTGCGTGTGTCCCGAGTTCAATTCCTCCCCGGGAGTTTTTTAAAAAAAAACCCGCCTCCAACTATTGGGCCCAAACCGATCTCACGGCGAGAAAAAGCCTTTAGAAAACAAACTAGGGGTCCCCTAGGGGAAGTCGCCGCCGTGGCATAAATTAGCGCTTTTGAAACCCGGTTTATTAGGAAAGGGGATCCAATCAATAAGGGTGGTGCTGCCAAAAGACCTCTTTTAAAATAAATTGGGAGAAGCTAAGGTAGTCCGATATGCAAACTTAGCCTCGCCCGGGCTATGCCTGAGGGGAGCCCGGGCCCGTGTCGACTAATGGGGACTCGCTCACGTGTGTCACTGGGGCTGAAACCGGCTGTGGGGGAATCCTAGATCCTGCATAAAAAAAGAACACACACCACCAAACACCACACACACACAACACACACACACACACACACACACACACCCCAAAACCACACACCATACACACCACACGCACAAACACAAAACCCCACACCACCTACCACACACATATATGTATATGTGTCGGATATATATATAATATAATATTAATTATTTATATATTAATATATATATATATTGGGGGTGTGTGTGTGTTGTGTGTGTTGGTGTTGTGTGGTTTTTTGTGGTGAATGTATTATGTTGTTGTGTTGTGTATATTGGTGTGCGGTGTGTGAGTTGTGTGTGTGTGGCATATTATATTATATATTTTATTATATATTATATATAATTTAAAATTCTTCTTCTATTTTTTTTTTTTTTTTTTTTTTAACGGTAGGCTCATGTCTGAGCCGCCGTGGTCACGCATGATACTTAATTGTGTTTTCATGTTTGATGCCTTGGGTGAGTACTGGTAGGGTCCCCCCGTTTTCCTTTTCCCCGGGGAGTGCCGGTTTTTCCTTTTTTTTTTTTTTTTTTTAGGTAATCTCCCTATCTTATCCGGGGTTGGGGCCAGCATGACTTGGGCTGGCTTTGGGCCACCCTGGCTAGGTGGGAAACGAGGGGGAATTCCTTGCCCAAGGGGCAAAAGCGCCGGTCGTACTCGCCCTTTAACCCGATCTCTAGCCTTCCCACCGCGGCCTTGACATCATGGGGGTTCCATGATTTTTCTTGGCAATTTAAGCGTGGTTTTCCATTGCCTTCCGCCCGGTGTTTTTTTTTTTTTTTTTTTTTTCCGAGTAACCAAAACTAAATTACCCCCCACTGACTTGAGCTGGCTTGGCCACCCAGAGGCTAGGGAGGGAATGAGGTGAATTCCTTCTCAAGGGAAAAAACGCGCCGGCCGTGACTCGAACCCTCACTCAGATTGCCGCCGGACAGTCCCTTTATCCGACGTCAACCATTCGGCACCCCCGGGCCCCCATATATATATATATATTTTATATATTTTATTTATATATATTTATAAAAATTATATAAGTGTTGTGTTGTGTGTGTGTGTGTTG
>NC_051392.1:28509042-28520192 GCF_015228065.2 Penaeus monodon | reverse complement strand
TTGCCTGCTAGCCACTGGGTGGCCAGCCAGCTCAAGAAGTGGCCGGGTAAATAGAGATGGTGACCCGATAAAACACCGGGCAAAAGGCAATGGCAAATCACGTTTAAAATTGCTAAAAAAAATATGGAAGCCCTGATTGTAAAGGCCGTGGTGCCCGAAGGTTAGAGGCGGACTAAGACTTTCACGAGGGCAAAACGAATTCGAGGGTTCGAGTCAAGACCCCCGCGTTTTTCCCTTGGGCAGGAACTTCACCTTGTTTTGCCTACCTAGCCTGGGTGGCCAACCACCCCAAAGTAAAGTGCTGGTCCCAAGCCCGGATAAATAGAGAGAATGATTACCAAAAAAAAAAAAAAAAAGTCCCCCGGGCACTCCCCGTGGAAGGAAGGGGGACCTACCACGTACTCACTCCAAGAGCATCACAACATAAAAACTCAATTTAAGTACATGCTGTGACCACGGCGGGCTCAGACAAAACCCTCCGTTAAAAGAAAAAAAAATATTCCTATATAACACAGAGTATCCCGAAAAAAATGCTTTTTTGAATCCTTTCGCATCCATTTACTATTAAAAATCCTCCACGTAAAACGACAGGGTAAATGCACGACGACCGGAAAACCCCCGATGCAGGTCTGTCCGACGCTCTCTCTTCCCGTGAATATGTGGGGGGTTTTCTTTGTTTTATGGGCGGGTTTGGGGACGTTAGCCCCCATGAGGGGATGTTTAGACAATTTAAGTGACTGACCCGTGTACTTTTTCATAGTTAACCTTGCAATTTCCTGATATTTCCATGCCCCCCCCTCATGGGGGCTGAATTTTGGGGTTTTGGGGGGTTTTTCCGCGGCATAAAATTTTTACACTATGTGACAAAAGGGGGGAGATGAATCTCGATACCAAAACGGTGCGACGATTATGGGAGGGACTGTGAAAAACAATTAGTTTGGTAATACAGCATTTTTTGATAAAAAACATTTTCGTTCCCTTGCATGGAAAAAATTACATTTTTATCAATGATGTTGATAAAGGTATTAATGGGGACTTTTTTTTCGATTTTCTGTTAGATGTTGTGTTATTATCCAATTATTTATGCTAATATCTAATTTATAATTATTTTATATTTATAATTAAGGTGTGGTTTTTGGTTTTGTGGGGGTGTGTGTGTGGGTGGTTTTTGGGTGTGTGTGTGTGGGTTGTTTGTATGTATATGTATGTATTTTTTAAAAAATTATTATGTATATAATAAATATAATATATATTTTAAATATATAATATATATTTTAAAATATTTTATGTGGGTGTGGTGTGTGTCTGTGTGTGTGTGTGTGTGTTTGGGGTGGTGTGTGTGGTGTGTGGTGTGTGTGTTTTATATGTATTTATATGTAGTATATATATAATATTATATATATATAAATATATATATATATATATATATTTAATATAATTATATTTGGTGTGTGTGTGTGTGTGTGTGGGTGTGTGGGGGTTTGTGTGTGTGTTGTTATGTAGTATTGTTTATTATATATATTAATTATATATTATTATATTATATATATAATATATATAATATAAATATATATATTAATATATATAATTATATAATATATATGTTGTTGGTGTGTGTGTGTGTGTGTGTGTGTGGTGTGTGTGTGTGCGTGTGTGTGGTGTGGTGTGTGTGTTTTTTTTGGTGTGTGTGTGTTTTTTTTGTGGTGTGTGTGTTGTGTTGTGTGTGTTGGTGTGTGTGGTGATGTAAAAAATACAAAAAACAAAACAAAAACACACACACCACACAAACACACACACACACACACACACCACACAACACACACACACACACAAATACTTATATATATATATATATATTTTAAATAACACACACAAAACACACACACACACACACATCACACACACACACATCACACACACACACAACACACACATTATATTATATATATATATTATTATATAATATTATATATATAATTATATATATATGGGGCGGGGTGGCCGAATGGTTGAGCGTCGGACTCAAGACGTCACGGCGGCAATCGAGTTCGGGGTTTTCGAGTCACCCGGCGCGTTTTTTCCCCCTTGAGCAAAAAATTCACCTGTTGTCCCTACCATGGTGGCCAACCACTCAAGTCAGTGCCGGGTAAATAGAGAGGGTGACTCGGAAAAAAAAAAAAAAAAAAAAAAACCCGGGGGAAGGCCAATGGCAAACCACCGCTCAAATTCCCCAAGAAAAATCATGGAACCCCATGTCGTAAAGGGCCGGGGGCTGAATGGCTAAGCATCGGGTTAAAGGGGTTCGAGTCACCGACCGGCCGTTTTTCCCCTTTGGGGGCAAGGAACTTCACCTCGTTGCCTACCTAGCCACTGGGGGGCCCAAACCGCCCAAGTCAGTGCTGGTCCCAAGCCCGGATAAGATAGAGAATGATACCCAAAAAAAAAAAAAAAAGGGAACACCGGCACTCTCCGTGGAAAAGGGAAATGGGGGCCCCACCTACTACTCAAAAGTACAACATGAAAACTACAATTTAATATCATGTGTGACCCCGGCGGCTCAGACATGAGCCTACCGTTAAAAAAAAAAAAAAAAAAAAAAAAAAGAAAAGATATATAATATATAATAATATTATTATATATATATATTATATATATTATATGCCCAAAAACCCCACATACTCACACACACGCACACACATATAACACCCAAAACCCCAAAATAAACATACATTCACACACACCCACACACACACACACACACACAACCACACCACACACACAATTATATTTTTATAATTTTATATATTTTTATATATATATTATATATAATAATATATATACCCAACTATACATATATTGTGTGCGTATTTTGTGTGTGGGTGGTTTTTGCGTGTGTGTGTGTATGTGTGGTGTGTGGTGTTGTGTGTGTGGTGGGTGTGTGTGTGTGTGTGTGTGGGGTGTGTGTGGTGTTGTGTGTGTGTTATTTTACTGAGGTCTAGGGTTCCCCCCCAGCCGAGCAGCACCAGTGACCACGTGAGCGATCACCATTTTCGACACGGCCCGGGGTCCCCTATGGCTAGCCCCCGGGCGAGGCTTTTTTGCATATCGGACTTATCCTTAGTTCTCCCAAAATTTTTTATTAAGAGGTCTTTTTGCACACCCCCCTTTTTTGAGGGGATCCCTCCTAATCAACCGGGGTTAAAAGCGTTTATACTTATGCCACGGCGGCGACTTCCCCTACGACCCCTATGTTTGATTTCTCAAGGCGTTTTCTCGCCGTGAGATCAGGTTCGGGCCCAAATAGTTGGAGCGCAGGTATTTTTTACAACTGCCGTGGCGAGGAATTGAACTCGGGACACACGCACACACACACATATATATATAAGCATATGCATTTATGTGTGTGTGTGATGGGGTTTTTTAATATAGTATATTATATATATATATATAATATAATAAATAATATATTTTTACTTTTATTTTGTGTGCGTGTGTGTGTGTGTGTGGGGTGTGGGGGTGTGTGTGTGTGTGTGTGTGTGTGGGGTTGTGTGTGTGTGTGGGGTTTGTGTGTGTATCATATCACGTCACCCCTTGCCGAGGCGGCGGGGGGCCCCCCCATGAGTAAACAGCTTGTCTCCATCTCCCCCGGGCCCATCGTCATTCGTTCGTTTATTTCTTTCTCCACTCCAGTCTTTGAGATCATCCATCCTTTTCCCTTTTGGGGGCGCCCCCTGCCTTGATTTCCCCTGCATTTCACCTTCCTTTTTTTTCTCTTGCTGTCCCCTCGCGTTGTTCCCTTAGGAAGGAACTTCACCTGGGTTTGCCTCCCTAGCCAGGGGTGGCCAACCCACCCAAAATCGTGGGGTCCAAGCCCAGAAAAATAGGGGGAATGATACCAAAAAAAGGTAACAACGGCACTCTCCGGGAAAGGAACGGGGGACCCTCCCACGTACTCACTCCAATATAACAACATGAAAATACAATTAAGTATCTTTTTTTTTTTTTATTTTTTTTTTTTTTGCCGGGGTAACACAAAAAACGCACCGGGGTTTTCCCTTGAACAAAAAAGAACCCTATTAGTACCTATCCCCGGGTTGCGGTGAGCGTCGGCAGCAGGGCAGTGGATATCGGGTGAAAGACTTTCGGTTCTATGTTACGGTTTAAACCAAAACAATATGTCTGGGTATTACAGTGTAACGGTTTAAAAGGGAAAGGATAGTTCCCCCTATTTTGTTGGGACTGCGAGTTGAAAAGGAGCCGGGGGTTTCCCCATCGATTTTTCTTTTTCCTGACAACCACCCAAGATTAAATACAAAAATGAAATTTCATACCCATCGCCCGTCGCGGGGGTTATAAAGGGGCGCTTTGTTCAGTGGAACCAGGGACAATGTTAAATTGCTTGGAAACATTAAAAAGGAACGGGAACGTAAAAAAAATTAAAGAGGGGTAAATTACTATGTCTGTAACGAAATGGTGATACACATTCAAATACTGGAAAGAAGGGGGAAAATTTATACCCGGATTTGCTATGATTCTCACAAAAAAAAAACTGAAAAATGCCAATTGGGTACACCCCAATAAATGATCGCATTTTAAAAGTCAGAATAAAGCAAAACCCAAAACATTAGTATTATACAACTACCCACCAACCACATTGCAGTGATGAAAAAAGGGAAAAAATTTTTATAATATCCAAGAAATTTTAGACACATCCCAAACAAAAAATGTAAAAATAATCAGGGAGACCTCAATGCCAAAGTAGGAAAAAATTTATCAAAAAAATGCACCTAGGGAAAAATTGGGGCCTGAGATATAAATGAAAGGGGTAAAGTTTTTACTAAATTTCTTAGTAAAATAACTAGTTAACCCAAACACATTGTTCAAAAACCCCCCCAAGACACTTTACACGGGGTTTTTCACCAGAAAAAAGAACACCAAAAAAATTGATTACATTGTGTTAAAACCAGAAATGGAAAAGTTGTATAAAAAACCCAAGACAAGACCTGGTGCCGACTGAAACAGGCCCCACCAACATAACTACGCTTTAAAAAAGACTCAAAAAGATGGAACATCCAACCCCAACCTCTAAGTCGACTAAAAAACTCTTGATAACAATTACAGAATTACAGTGTCAAAAAAATTTGAATTACCAATCAATGTGAAGAGATAAAACCCCAAAATGGTTGGGGGAAAAGGGAAAAAGAACTCTTGCGAGCGCTGCTTAAAAAAACTATCGCCAAAAAGAAAAAGAAAAACCCCCCGGATTCTGAAGAAACACAGTGAAATTGAAACAAGAATGCCTAAATAAAAGGGGTAAAAAAACCCCAGTTGTTTATTGCGACGAAAATAAAAAAATTTTTAAATGAACATGCAGAAAATTTTAAAAAAATGTTTATCAATAAGAAACTAAAAAAACTCTCCCAAAGGGGAGACGAAAATTACACAAAAATTTTAAACTCAATGGACACTATCAAAACTGAAGATGGATAGTTCTATTTTAGGGAAAAAAAGTCAAAGATAGATGGAATCAATATTGTTAAAACCCTTCAAAAGAATAAATCTAACAACATCATTAATGGACAGAAAAGAGAACCCACCGCCACTGAAGACAAAGTTATAAACCCATAAAAAGAATTAAAAATAAAAGAGCCAGGAATAGAGAAAAACAGCAAACAAATCAAGAATGCTGGCGAAAGTTTTAAATTTTTACAAACTTGTACGAAAATATGGAATGAAAAAGATGGCCAAAAGAGGGTAAAATCAGTCTTTATCCCATATTGGGGAAAGGTGTGCACCCCCAAATGAACAATGACAGGCAATTGCTTAATAAGCACAGCAGCAAATTTTATTGAAAATTTATTCGAAAGAATAAAATTTGAATTTAAAGAAAAGGGAAATTGCAGACGAAAAAGCGGGTTTTCGCCCGGAAAAGGTACCAAAAATCAGATTCAAAATCTGAAATTGATCAAGAAAAAAAACGGGAAAACACAAAAAGACCTATACCTTGTTTCATCGATTACTCGAAGGCTTTTGATACTGTGATCACAATTTCCCCTGGAATAACATACGATGTGGGTTTCCGAAGCATATCATCCTTCCAGAGTATATGAACAACAACAACAGATAAAGTTTGAGAAGCAAAGCAAAAAGGTGGCTTTTTTCTTAATGCCAAGAAAAAATAAGATCTGAAGATTCAAAGATAACCCGGGATTGAAAAATGTGAACATGTTACAAACAAGATTGATTGTGGGGAAAATTGAAAGAGTTCACTTATCTTTGGAGCTGTTTTAACTAAAAATATGATGATTCCCGGGGAAAAAAAAAAAAAAAAAAAAAAAAGAATTCCATTGCCAAAAATCCACAATTGCTCTCAATAACATCGGAAAGACCCCAAGCATTACCTTACGGACAAAGTGAGGTTTTGAACTCATTAGTTTTTCCCCAAATTTCATCATAGGTTCTGGGTTTGGGGGGGTTTAAATAGTAGACAAGAAAAAAATCAATAGTTTGAAAAAGTGGTGTTTCAGACAGTCTGCGTTTAGCTGGAAAGAAAAAGACGAATGATGAAATTTCTGAGAAAAATAAATTTAAAAACCGAGTTTTGGGAAACTTGAACAAAGGAAGTAAAGTTTTTGGATGTAATGAGAAAAAAAAGTATTGAGAAAAAATGCTGAAGGGATGGGGATGGGAAAAAAAGAGGAAGAGGGAAACCCCAAGACAAGACTGAGCGACAAAATCAAAAATATTTGCGGGTTCGATGGTATAAATGGAAAGAAAAGCGTAAGACGAGTTTAGTGGCGAAGGATGGGGGAGAGGGCCATATGGGGCATCGGCGATGACCCCCAAATGAATAAAAAGTTTCAAAAAGAACAAAAAAGGGGAACAAGAAACTGTGTGTGTGGTGTGTGTGTTGTGTTGTGGTGTGTGTGTGTGGGGCGTGTTCATTACGTATCTCGTAAATGTATTTTTTTTTTGACATTTGTTATGTGAGGGGTTATCATTTGCTCGGTTCTCGGGATCAGGTGTTTTAGGTTTGGGGAACAAAAAATAAAAACTGAGGTCGCCGATGAATAGTTTTTATTTTCCAGCGTATCATGAACTACAACAACTACTAGATAAAGTTAGAGAAGCAAACGAAAAGGGGTGGTTATTTTTTAACCCCAAACCCCCGGATTTTTTCTGTCCCCTTTTAGGTTTTTTTGAATTTTTTTTACTACGATGGTCCACATGTGCCCGCCCCCAAGGAGTCTATCAGTATGCCCCCACTGATGATCTTGATTTCCCCCTTCCCTTTAAATTTGGGGGGAAAATGCGTTTTTTCCTTTAATACAATTTATATCAGTACTGTTATTATTTTTATTGATGTTTTGATATTAAAGTATTATTAAAATCCTTTTTAAAATTTAAGACAATGAAATAAGCAAAAGATCCTTTTAAAAATCAAGGAAAAGGGTAAACAGGGGGAAATAGGATAATAAGTGACCCCTTATGATAAACTTTTAGAGCCATCTATGTGTGAATTTCCCAAAAAAAAACATGTGTTACGTGGGCATGGCATGTATTCTTCCAAAAAAGTGGGGATTGGGGTTTTGCCAAGAAAACTAAAATCATGAAGATTCAAAGATAACCGGGAATGAACAAGATAACATGTTACAATCATGGGAAAGATTGGGAAAATGGAAAAAGGTTTTACTTATCTTGGAGCTGTTTTAACTAATACATATGATGATTCACGGAGATAAAAAGAAGAAATTTCCATTGCCAAAAGCGCCACAATTGCTTCAATAACCGGGAAAGACCGAAGCCCTTACCTTTGGACAAAGCTGAGGTTATTGAATATTAGTTTTCCCAATTTCATATATGGTTCTGAGTTTGGGGTTTAAGTAGAGACAAGAAAAGATCAAAAAGTTTTTAAATTTGGGGTTACAGACGGTACTGCGTATTAGCTGGACAGAGAAGAACGAATGATGAATGCTAAAAAATAAATTTTAAAGACCCACTGTTTGGGCACTTGAACAAAAGGAAATTAAAATTTATTGGGAGTAAAGGAAGAAAAGTATTGGAAAACTTGCGACAGGGATGGTGTAGGAAACAGAGGAAGAGGCAAAACCCAAGACAAACTGACGACAAAATCAAAGATATTTGCGGGCTGTCGATGGTATGTGGAAAAAAAAGGTAAAATCAGTTTAGTGGGGAAGGAGGGGGGAGAGGTCCCCGGCTGCTCAAAAATGACATACCGTTTTTATTTTAGAACAATGCGCAAGATGATAATGGAAAAATAATGAGGGAAATTTTTCAAAAATTCTATGCTAGTTATTGTAATTTTTTTTGTTTAAAAATTTAGAAGTACACACACACATCAACACTAAAAAACCCACACACACACACACACACACCGGGCTTGGGCCCCACTGGCTTGGCCACCCCGTGGGTAGGCAGGCAAATCAAGGTGAAATTCCTTTCCCAAGGGAAAACAACGCGGCGGTCGGTGACTGAACCCTCGAAAATCAGATTGCCGTCGGAAAGTTTGAGTCCGACCTTAACCAATTTGCCACCCCGGGCCCTTGACGATATGTGCTTCCTGATTTTCTTTGGGAATTTAGAGCGGTGGGTTTTCCTTGCTTCCCCCGGGATGACTTGGGCCCCCCGTCCCAGGCAGGCAATCGAGGTAAGTTTTCCCTTTCCCAAGGGGAAAAAACGCGGCGGTCGGTGACTCGAACCCCCGAATCAGATTTCCGTCGTGCATCTTGAGTCCGACGCTCTAACCATTCGGCCCCGCGCCCCATATATATAATGCTGATTTTATATATATATATATAATATAAAATATATAATATATATAATAAAATTTTATATATATTATATATATATATATATAAAAACAGCATGTGTGATAGAGATAGGCGGATAGACATATAGCTATTCAAACCCAGCCCCCCAGGGCTAGGTTTTAATATATGTCTGATCTCATGCCGCCATCCCCTTTCAGGTCTCCATCATCATCATCAGCTCCCTTGATCTCTTCATCCATTCGATTTTGGCATTATTGTCTTCCCCCCGGGTGAAATAAAGTGAGGGGAAATTTTTGCCCATGCAGCGGACTCCCCTTTCACGTTCATTAAACACGATTTAAAAAAGTTAATAATATGACGTCATCTATTTTAAAGGCACTGTTGATGTACTGAAAATCAAAATTTTTTTTTACAAAGACGCACAAGCATGTCTTACCCTCGAGCTTTTTCTTTTTTAACCTTAAGAAGAAGTTCTGCCAACACTTTCCCTCTTTCATTTAGCTGCTGATTTTGTCTAGTCTGGTTAGTCTTTCTTTGTTTTTTCGTTGCTTTTGTGTCAAGTGTTCAATGCGTTTGTCGACGGATGCTTTTTGTTTATTTAGTATCTTTACAACCCCCGCCAGACCGTCAATACCTAAAACACAGTCATCAATGGCTATATGAACGATTTCGTCGGGCTCTTCCAGATACGAAAATATTTCATTGCAGATGTTAATTTCAATGAATGTATGGTGTAACTGGATGGCGGCCTTAGTCAACTCATTTTCGTCCTTCTACAACTTTTTCTCGAACTGCCTTCGTTTAATGGCAACCCAAAGAGATCTGCTGCAGGACGCTACAAAAATATCTTAAGATAAGCGCTTGAGAGCTTCCTCAGTCTCATCAATGGTGTCTATTAGCTTGTAGATCTTTTCATCCAGGAAGTGAAGCTTAGCGTGGGATCTCTGCCTCTCCTTCTTGTACCTCTCCACGAGACCCGTCATTACTATGGCTCCTATTGCAGTTCTAATGGGAAGCTTGCTTTGATCAGGTAAAGAGAGTTTCCTATGACTTGCGTTTTAGTGCCCTGGTGTGTGTGTGTGTGTGTGTGTGTGTGTGTGTGTGTGTGTGTGTGTGTATGTGTGTGTGTGTGTGTGTGTGTGTGTGTGTGTGTGTGTGTGTGTGTCTGTGTGTATGTGGTGTGTGTGTATGTATATATGTGTGTGTGTGTGTGTGTGTGTGTGTGTGTGTGTGTGTGTGTGTGTATGTGTGTATATATATGTATGTGTGTGTGTGTGTGTGTGGTTAAGTACGTGTGTACGGTGGTTATATATATATGCGCGCGCGCGTATGTGCGTGTGTGTGGGTTTGCGGGGATTTCTATGCATGTGCTTTAAGGCACTTGTTCTGACGTGTGTGTGTGTATACAGGATTTTCTGTGTGTGTGTTATTTTATCTATGCATGATGTGTGTGAACGTATGTATGTGTATGCGTGTATGTGTATGAGTGGGTGCGCGCACGCGTGCATGTGTGCGTTTTTATCTACATGAGTTCATGTATGTAAGTTTGCCGATATGTATGTGTGTACGCGTGTTTTTACGTATGTGTGGTGATGTGTATGCGTCTGCGAGTATGTATGTATGTATGTATTTGTGTGCGTCTGATCATAGGATCTTGTCTTTGTACACACACACACACACAACGGTGAGTCGTTGTGTGTGTGTGTGTGTGTGTGTGTACGGTGGTTTCTGCTTGTGTGTGCTATTATATACGTCTGCTGATGTATGAGAGTGTGTGTGTGTGTGTGTGTGTGTGTGTGCATTTTTCTACACGGGCTGATGTTTGTGTCCTTGTATGTACGTGTGCAGATGAGTGTATATGCGCATGCATATACGAGTGCGGTGATATGTGCGCGCGCGCGTATGGTTTTGTACGTGTGTTGATGTGTGTGTGAGTCTGTGTGTGTGTGTGTGTGTGTGTGTGTGTGTGTGTGTGTGTGTGTCTGTGTTTGTGTGTGTGTGTGTTTGCGTATGTATGTATATATGTATGTATGTATGTATGTATGTATGTATGTATGTATGTATGTATGTATGTATGTATGCATGCATGCATGCATGCATGCGCGCGTGCGTGTGTTTGTGAGCCTGTGTGTATGTATGTATGTGTGTATGTGTGTGTATGTATGTTTGTGGGTATGTGCGTGTGTGTTTGTGTGCGTACGTACGTGCGTATGTGTATCTCTGTGTGTGTTTGTGTGTGTGTGTGTGTGTGTGTGTGTGTGTGTGTGTGTGTGTGTGTGTGTGTGTGTGTGTGTGTGTGTGTATGCAGGCATGTGTGTATGTGTGTGATTGTGTGAGTATGTATGTGTGCGTGGTGTG
>NC_051392.1:28495857-28508942 GCF_015228065.2 Penaeus monodon | reverse complement strand
CACCGTTTCGGGTGTACTGTCATTATCATGTTTGGCTACTGGAAGATTGATCCACAATCTTACTACTCTGTCTGCAGGCGGGCGAGTGATAAAAAAAAAAAAAAAAAAAAAAAAAAAAAAAAAAAAAAAAAAAAAAAAAAAAAAAAAAAAAAAAATATATATTATATATATATATATATATAATTTTATATATATATATATATATATATACACCAAAATATGGGGTGTGTGTGTGTGTGTGTGGGTGTGTGTGTGTGCGTGTGGGGTGTGCGCGCGCGCGCGCGGCGCGTGTGGTGTGTGTGTGGTGTGTGGGGTGTGGGTGTGGTGTGTGTGTGTGTGTGTGTGTGTGTGTGTGTGTGTGGTGTTGCCATATATACATACACACACAACACACACACACACACACACACACACACACACACCACACCACACACACACACACACACACATATATATATATATATATATATATATATATATATATATATATATTTTATATATATATATAAAAATATATATATGCACACACACATAAATATGAATGTATGTATGTATGCCTGATAATCATAAACCTACGCAGACAAGGCCTCCACCCCCGCGGAGGCAACATCGAGGCTCACTCACCACTCCTTGGGTCCCGAATCCTCCACGAGTTGGGACGATGGCCCAAGATCGCTTTCCTTCGCCTTGCTGCGCTCCGGGACCTCCCGCTCCTTGCCCTGCTTTCGTAGGCGCGTCGCCATTGTAGGCACTGTTCACGTGGCCGTTATCCATCTGCAGAAAACATGGCACATTTTTACACGTGCATATTTGAAAGTATTATTAACAAGACCTGGAAATGACAAAAGAAACTTGGCCCAGAAATAATTCTTGTCATGAGTTCTTGGATCACCTCGTAAGAAAAAATGGTGACATACCTAATTCAGGCAAGGAAAGCTAGAACACTCGATTTCTGAATCATAAAATCATCGATTGGAAGATTCTGATTGCTAATAAGATACGGTTGCATTATAGCGTCAGCCAATAATCCCTTCCACATCCAAAAGCACCCCAAAAGGCGAATATTCCATAAAGAGTTATCATGAAAAAAAGACAATGAATGGCCGGCGTTTTTCCTGTTCTTCGATCGTTCTAGAGATTCTGTCCCCGGTCTCTAAGATGTTAATGTTACATTGCAGTTCCATCACTATAATCCAATGATAGGCATTCATCATTACAACATTTCCTCGAGGGCCAAGCTCACAAAATACATACTCTCACGACGTAATGAGAATAGAGCAAGGTTTGCTAAATTACCCCCCGCGACTACCTTGACCTCGGAATACATTCACTAACAAACGAATTTGGGCCCTCTCGGCTATGCTAAACGCAGGTACAGCTACTTTAACGAACTACAGTTCAGAGAGAAAACGCCGTCTCTCAACATAACAGCCATTTTTCATTAATTTCCATGGCGTACGCACTATATAAAACAATACTAATTCTCTTCCACGCAGATGGGGTTCAACCCCACAACACCAAAAGTGAAACTGAATAGCCCGACTACGAACAGCTTTCTCGTTCACTCCACAAACTTTACATCCATCTTGGTGTACACGGAACTGAGTCTTGTTAACACCTGTGCGAAACACCTGTGGGGGACGGACAAAACTTTAGTGGTGTTTATCCGTACCTTTCGGGTGAAAAATAAAAGGGATGCTCAAAACGAGAATAACAGCATTTAAGTTATGTTATTTAAAAACGTACCTACTGGTAACGCTATCAAACAGTCAGTTTTTAAACATCGTTATGATGACACGGTAATCAATCTTTTCCATCTTTGGGAATAATATTGACAACGCACTAAATTGATTGGGAAAATAGCTTGCAGCTATACTGCCGCTACCTGTGTCCCCATCAATAATCATCTCATCCGGTGGCTCACCCGCAAAACAGTCTTATCGCATGCAATTACCGCCCCCTTGCCCCCAACCTGCATGCACGTGAACACTTACATGTAAGAGATGCTAGATTCTGCTTTATCCTCTCTACTTTTATGGACAGAATGATCGTCTCCTACAATTTTTCAAAATGACAGAAATTACCACATGACAACAAACTATATTTGTAATATCATTTTTATCGGTTTTATTCCCTAGTAAAATCTACTGCAATAAATACATTTTCTTCGTTTTCCTTATCTAACAGAATCGACAGAAACCCGATTTAAAAAAAAACAGTATAACATCCCTCCGTGTCCACTCAAGGTCTCTTAGGTCTTTATTATGTAATTTCCCAAAGGGTGAGGGTTTGGCGTGAAGATAGAAGACGCGCGGGATATGGCAGAATTTTTTTCGAAAAGTGGATCACGCAATTTCGCCACCCTTAAATCCTAAAAATTACTTTTAGGGGGGAAAAAAATAGAAACCAAAGTCGGCTTTTTTCCTGTGCTTTGAGGTGTATTGTAGAAGATGTAAAAACATAGCACGGTTTTGTGTTGTCAAAAAAGAGGAAGTCCCAAATACTGTTGCATTGTGTTAACAAGGGCCACATTTTTGCATTGCGAGTTTATGAAATTTTTTTTTCATAAGGTATTATGTAATTTTGTTCGAATTAAAGTCATGAACCAAAAAAACAATGGAACTTATCATTTTCCCAAAGAAGAAAGTAAAAAAAAAATTATAATGCCTAAAGCCTCACAATCCCGAATCCACGTTCGTTTTGATAAATTCTTCGTCCCATTTAAAAACTCAACATAATTAGCTGCCCTTAAATTAATGACATACAAAGGAAAAAAGGGAAAGGGGAAATTTAGTGGGGGAGTAGTCCCTGCCCTGTTTCCCCTGTATTCATTGTTTTTCCCGAGAACAAAAGGAACATAAATGTTTTTTTGCCTGTTTGGTCGTTTTAAACCCCGTGGACGTGACCTTTCGACGGGGAGATAGGAGAGTAATGACTCACAGCCATAGGAACGAGCCAAACCCTTCCCCGTATTCAAAGGGAAAGGGATAGCCCCCTGGCAAGTTTTTACAACCCAACGATCTTTTGTTGTTGGGAAGTAGTGTCTATGGGGTCAGGGGGTCACCGTAAAAAACTCAAGTCATTTGGTGGTAACAATGATTCGATTTTAGGAAACACCCTTTGCCAAGCGGGTTTTCTGGCACGGCCCCCTTGCGCCTCGCGAAAGGTTTGCCCCGCACGGTCCTCTATATCCTCCCCAAGGTCATGTACAGGGTGTGGGTGGGTTTTTGGGGTGGGTGTGTGGTGTATGTGTGTGTTGGTGTGTGTTGTGTGTGTGTGTGTGTGTGTGTGGTGTGGGGTGGTGGTGTGGGGGTGTGTGTGTGTGTGTGTGTGTGTGTGTGTGTGTGTGTGTGTGTTAGTTTTATTTTTCAAGTTGTCAACAGGCGAACAAACGCCCTCCCAATGCCGTGGCTAACCTTCATTCTAACACAGTCAGGTCCCATTTTAATATTTTCCCCCTCCTAAAAATTGCAGAAGGGACTACAAACTCTATCTTTATAGGTTGCCACAGTTCGGACTGGGAAAGGGTTTTTAAGTGTAGCAAGAGGTGTTATTGTTCGACCAGGGAAGTGTTTGTACTCGGTTCCCAACTTCGGGACTTCCCTCCCCCCCCTCCCCCCCTTTTTTCTCTTTTTCCCTCTCTTTTCTTCGCTCTCTTGTCTCTGTCTCCTCCCTACCTCCCTGTCTGCCTGCCTGTCTGCCTCTCTGTCCCTGCTGTCTGTCTGTTGTCTGTTGTCTGTCTGTCTGTCTCTGTCTCTTTTTCCCCTTTCCCCTTTCCCCTCCCCTCTTCTTCTCTTTTCCTCCCCTTTCCCCTCTTCTCTCTCTTTCCCCTCCCCTCTCTCTCTCTTCCTTTCACTGAGCTGGAGAGGGAGCGCCTTCCAATCGCCCGTGAACTGCGTCAATAGGGCAACGTTTTTAAACTGGAAAAATAGGAAAAGAGAGAAAAAAAAAGGGAAAATTTTTAGAGGAAAAGGGGGTTGAAGGAATGTAAAAGGGATTGGGGAAAAAGAGGGGAAAAGGGGGAAAAGAGGAAAGAGGAAAGAGGGAAAAGGGAGAGAAGGGGAGGGGGAGAAGAGGAGGGGAAGAAGGGGAGGGGGAAGAAGGGGAGAGGAGAGAAGGGGAGGGGAGAGAAGGGAAAGGGGAGGGGAGAAGGGGGAAGGGGAGAGGGGGAAAGGGAGAGAGGGAAAGAGGAAAGAGGAGAGAGGGAAGAGAGAGAGAGGGGGAAGAGAGAGAGAGAGAGAGAGAGGAAGAGAGAGAAGAGGAGAGGAGAGAGATGAAGAGAGAGAGAGAGAGAGAGGAAGAAGAGAGAAGAGGGGGGCCTCGATCAACCCAAAAAATCAGAAATAGTTCGCGGATAAAAGAACCGGCCCTGAATGAAGGTGCATGGCCTAAAGTCGCTGGTGGTGCAACTTGTTTTTTCGCAGACAGGGGGGTTCCTGCGCTGACGCAATCCATACCCAGCCTCACCTCTCTCTGATAAAGCCTGGACGCATATTTTGGGTAGAGGCCAAAAATCCCTTTCAAAAACAGGAGGAAAAGGGGTTAAGGTAACGTTGCAAAAAATTTTGTGCCAAATATTTTTGTATATCGTACACATGCCGGTATTATATTTCGACTCTTTGGCTGCAGGTATCCCCCCCAAAACCCTGTATGAGTTTTAAAAACGAACTGTTTTCATTTTGTTTGGCCAGCGGGAAAAAAAAAATCGGCATTTCGACTGTCCACACTTTTTACTATCCCCCCGCGCCTTTTTTATATTTTCCTACCCAAAAACTATATACCTATTAAAATTTTTCTCTATTATCTGCGTTTAGTGTCATGTTTTCTTTTGGGAGTTTGGGAAAGTTCAAAGTTTGTTATTCACTTTTCTAAATTGTTTGCGGTGATATCGAAAATTTCTAAAAAAAATATGTTTGTTTGTGTTTAGAAAAAAGAAAATGCCATTCCAACAAAAATTTTTGTCTTAAAAACCTGGAGAAAAAAATATTCCCCTTGACAAGGCTGAACCTTTGATAGGTGGTGTGTGTTGTGTGGGTGTTGTGTGTGTGGTGTGTGTGTGGTGTGTGTGTGGTGTGTGGTGTGGTGTGTGTGTGTTGTGTGTGTGTGTGTTGGGGTGTGTGTGTGTGGGGTGCGCATTCTTCAAAGTAAAGTAAAACCCCTATTTTGCGAACAAAATGAAAATTAATGAAAAATGCTACTCCGACGCTCTGGCACGTGCCTAACCAAACAAGCAAGGTGCACACCCCATTGCAATGGGCTGTGTTTTTTTTCCATGTGGCTGGTAAGAGAGAATAGCGATATAACAACATATACGACAAATGTGTATATAATAATATTTATATATATATATATATATATATATATATATACATATATATACACACAAATATATAACACACACAAACACACACAACCACACCACACCACCACACAAAAAAACACACACACACACACACACAACCCCCCACCACCACACACACAAATTTTAATATTATATATATATATATATATATATTTATATAATATATTATAATATAATATATATTATATAAAACCCAACACAGGACGATTCCCAGTTGCTAAGAAAGGTAAACATAAGCAAGATTGGCGTCTTTTGCACCTTCTGAGGACCGGTGTCTTAACTTATCTCAAAAAAAAGGGTCAAAAGCGTAAGAGTTGACCACAAACAACGGGGTAATTGACATAATTTTTTTCTATCCTATAACAAGTAAATACAACAACGCCCGGGTGACACAAATGAAAAAAGACTGTATATTAAAGGGGGACTGTGAAAATTCTTGTAATTAGTATACCAAGAATGAAAAACAAGAATGCTAACAGAGAAGATAATGGATGTGGGCGTGTCCCATTAAAAAGCCACCCTTGAAAAAAATACGGGTGAAACCCCCGGAATGGAAAACACAAAAAACTTGAAATTTATATGGTTTTAGTGCAACACCACTCCCTTGCCTATATTAGACTAGTTACACGTATTAAACTTTGCGAAAAGAAAAACTCTAAAGAAATTTTAAAGATGTTATATTTTTCTTTGGCCTTTCAAGAGTGAATTAAAAAAAAGTGCATTGGGGCATAACAAGGCATACTAGCTACTTGCTTTCGCCCCTCGAAATTTAAGTGGGGAAATTATTCATATGAGCAGTGACCGAGACTTGCGGTGTTGGGAGCGCAGACGCATTTTCTTGAACAAATATTTCCCCATCGTCAAAATTTTTGGGCTACGCAAAATCAACGTGAAAACCTGATCATTTTTTTTTTTTACAGATATTTCAAGTTATCAAAAACGACCAAGCAAACATCTTCAAAAATGCATGTCTTACTTTATTCAGGGAAATGCGGGAAGGGGCCGAGACAATCCGAAACCCCCACAAAACCTTTGAACCCCCCCGGGGCAGGTTACAAGACTTCCGCGATTTTTCCGACCAAGTTAAAAAAAAGCTGGATTTGTGTGGGGGTCTCTCTCTTCTCTCTCTCTCTTCTCTCTCTCTCTTTCCTCTCTCTCTCTCTCTCTCTTTTTCCCCCCCTTTCCCTCCCCCCCCATCCTCTCCCTACTCTTCCAAAGAGAGATAAATGACAAAAAAGTGGGAAGAAGGGAGGGAACGGGGATGGAGGGAGGGAAGGAAGGATTGGGGTGGGGAAAATGTGGGATAAAAATGATGTCGAGAGGGAAATAACGAATGTGAAAAAAAAAGAAAGTCTTAGTGCGGATATATTCAGTATAAAAAACTGAGTAAAGAAGATAAAAAACTTTTTTTGTCGTTTGAATTCGTGGGGTCTAGAGGATTTTTTTTTACCATACAATAAAAGAACAATGGTAGATTAATGAAGGCAGAAATGGTCATGGTATTAATTGAAGAGAGAGAGAGAGAGGGGGGAAGGGGAGAGAGAGAGAGAGAGGAGAGGGGAGAGAGAGAAGGAGAGCGAGAGGAGAAGGGGGGGGGGGGGGAGGGGGAGAGAAAGAAAGGGAGGGGAGAAAGAAAGGGAAGAGAAAAAAAAAGAAGAGAAAGAGAGGAAAGAGAAAGAGGAGAGAGAGGAAAAAGAGGAGAGAAGAGAGAGGAGAGAAAGGAGGAGAGGGAATGAGGGGAGAGAAAAAGAGAAGGAGAGAAAGAGAAAGAAAAGAAGAGAAAAGAGAAAGAAGGGAGAGGAAAAAGGGAGAGAAAGAGAGAGAAAAAGAGGAAGGGAGGGAGGGAGAGAGGGAAAAGAGGGGGGGAGAGAGAGGGGGGAGAGAGAGAGGGGGAAGGAGAGAGAGAGGAGGCGAGAGAGGAGAAAAAGAGAGAGAGAAAGAAGAGAGGGAAGAGGGGAGAGGAGATTGGAAGGAGAGAGGGAGGAGGAGAAAGGGAAAGAGAAGGGTGGGGGGGGGGGAGAGAGAGGGGGGGAGAAAAAAAGAAAAAAAAAAAAAAAAAAAACGGATAAAAAATTTTTAAAAAAAAAAAATAAAAAAAAAAAAAAGGGGTTTTTAAAAAAAATAACACACAAAACAAACAAAAAACGTTTTTATATATTTTTATATAATATTATATATATATATATATTTTATATATATATAATAATATATATAATTTTAATATAAATATATATATTTTATATATATATATATATATATATATTAAAAAAAATATTATTATATATATTTTAAAATAATATTTATATATATTTTATTTTATAAAATTTTATAAAAATTTTATATATATATGTGTGTGTGTGTTTGGTGTGTGTGTTTGTGTGTGTGTTGGTTGTGGGTTGTTGTGGGTGTGTGTGTAATGAGTTATATAATATTTTTAAAATATTATTATATAATATATAATTTTATTTATTATATATATGTGGGTGTTGTTTTTGTGTGTGTGTGTGGGGTGTGTGTGTGTGTGTGTGTGTGTGTGTGTGTGTGTGTGTGTAAGCATAGATTTTAAAGTATATAATACATATACCTATATTAATAATATATATATTATAATAATTAATTTATATATATATATATAATATATTATATATATAAAATTTTTATGCTTTTGTATGTAATGTATTATGTCATACAAGTAGATCCCTCGAAACTCATAGACGACACGAAATTCTTAGAGTTTTTTCCAAAAAGGGACACAACTTCAGGTGCACAATTTTATTTCAGTACAATCGATTAATTTTTTTCCACTACTCTGTATAGATGCGCAGGGCCACTAAGAAAATGACATCTAGGGTTTTGGGGTCAACCTGGCCCTCTAAGGAGGGGGTCTTGGTGAAAGCCAC
Organism: Penaeus monodon; assembly: GCF_015228065.2. Classification (NCBI taxonomy): domain Eukaryota; kingdom Metazoa; phylum Arthropoda; class Malacostraca; order Decapoda; family Penaeidae; genus Penaeus; species Penaeus monodon. The sequence goes on along the minus strand of NC_051392.1, from coordinate 28,500,680 downwards.
CATGGCGTTTTTAATCTCTAATCAGTGTCCGCCGGGTGACGTTTGCCACGCAGAATCTGTTGTCGACTGAGGATACCACTCAGGTTTAGGGGCTATTTATGTAGCCCCGGAAGCCACCATATTTTTCGAAGAGAATGTGACTCCCCCTCCTGGGAAGCGCCCCCCCTTCCCGACCCGTGCCCATCATTTTGTGTTTGTACTTTTTTATTTCGCCCCTTTTCTCTTTTCATATAGGGTTTTTAAAAAAAACCTTTTTGAAAAAAAACCCTTTATAATTTTCCCCTTAATTTTTCTCCCTTCGAACGAGAATAATTTCGTCTGAAAAAGTCCAGCGCGTCATACCTCCCCCAGGTCGGCGCCCAACCGAAACGCTCGTCTACGAAGGAAAGGTTTTCATTTCTTTAAAATCTCTCCGCCCATATTTCATATCGACAGAAAAATGGAAAACAAAGGTTAATGCCCAAAAACCCCACTTTTGCTCAAAGTTTTTCACTTCCCCGGGCATGAGGGAGCTGCTGCCTTGGGAAAAGCTGAAGGGCAACGGAATGCGAGTGTCTTAGGTGGAAGGCACCGTCATCCTTTTAACTGTACAGGGGTTTTTGGGGGCATCCAATAAAGCCTCATGGTTTTTAGACAGTTTTTTTCTTTTAAAAATGGGGTGTACAGCGCGGTGCTGCGGCAGCGTTTTGGAGGGAGGAAGAAAGGATTTTGGGAAAACCTTTGACGAATTCCGACCAGCCAGCCCCGGGGGAAAAATTCAGTTTATAAAAAAATTGGGCTTTCATAAGGATGTTTTCCGGGAAAATACTCATCCCGGAAGAACAATTTCAGTGATTGCATAAAGAATGAGAATAATGTGACGTACATAAGAAGAGAGAAAAATGGATGTCTAGGGAGTATGAAACAGTGACAACAGAGTCATATGCATAGAGCGATTGGGAGATTCTGTATCATCCGACGAGGTAACCTCTGAAAAGACAACGTGGATTCCAGTGGCTTTGAGGAATGATATTTGTTTAGATTATATATGCCAGGTGTGAATGGCCTCGAAAGGCAGACGATCACGTGCGCCTAATGAACGCCCCGTGATCTTTTCCCCACACAAATTAAAAGCGTAGTCCCCAGCATGCAGATGTGCCCGATGCGCAAAACAAAGATCAGCTTGGGGGATGTTTATTATCCCATGAAAGACCCCAAAAACTGGCATAATTTCAAACGAAAAAATGGATCCCCCTTTCCCAAAACCCCGGGCTTTCGCCGTATTCTCTCAGAATGAAACAAATACACACGCAACATGTGACGCACACCTTTGCCACTGTCCTTTACCCCCCCCCTCCAATGAAAAAAAAAAACTACTATTTATCCCCCGAGGAAAAAAAAAAGGGAGGTTCCAGATCACGCTGTACATGGAGAACACGAAACCCCAAAGGGGCGCCCGGGACTGACCACGCCAGGCGAAGGGGCTCACCTCGCTCAAATATTCTAGTTTTGAACCACCCAGGGGCTGAGTAGTTCTTTCTAGCCTGTCAATGCCGCTAACGAAGCTTTTGCGCACTTGTTGTATCTTCCAGGATTCTTGGATTTCTTTCTGTTCGCTCTTCTAGTTTCGAGCTGAGAATTGAAATGTAGAATGCAGAACAAATTTCCGAAATTTTAAAATCCCCTTAAAAAATGCGTTAAACCCCTGGGAAATTAAAAAACATTTTTTTTTTTCCCCCCAAAAAAAAAAAAAAAAAAAAAAAAAAAAAAAAAAGAAAAATGCCCCGGGGGGTTTCCCCTTTCCCCCTTTTTTTTTTTAAAAACCCTTTTTTAAAACCCCAAAAAAATTTTTTAAAAAAGGGGGAATTTTTGGGAAACCCCCCGGGGGAAAAAATGGTTAAAACGGGGGTTTTTTTTTTTTTTTTTTTTTTTTTTTTTTTTTTTTTTTTTTTTTTTTTTTTTTGCCCCCCCCCCCCCCCCCCCCCCCCCCCCCCCCCCCCCCCCCCCCCCCCCTTTTTTTTTTTTTTTTTTTTTTTTCTTTTTTTTTTTTGTCTCTCTTTTTTTTTTTTTTTTTCCCCCCCCCCCCCTCTCTTTCCCCTCTTTCTCCCCTCTTTCTCCCCTTTTCTCTTTCCCTCTCTCTTCTCTCTCTCTCTCTCCTCCTCCTCTCTCTCTCTCTCTCTTCTTTTCTCTCTCTCTCTCTCTTCTCCTCTTTCTCTTCTTTTCTCTCGTTTTCTTCTTTCTCCTCTCTTTCTGCTCTCTCTCTCTTTTCCCCTTCCTCCCCTCTCTCTCTTCTTCTTCTGTTCCCCTTCTCATCTCCCTTTCTCTCTCTCTCTCTCTTTTTCTCTCTCTCTCCCCTCTCTCTCTCTTTCTCTCTTTTCTCTTTCTCTCTCTCTTCTCTCTCCTTTCCTCCCCTCTCTTCTCTCTCTCTCTTTTCTCTCTCTCTCCCCTCTCTCTCTCTTTCCCCTTTCTCTCTTTTCCCCCTCTCTCCCTCTTTCCTCCCCTCTCTTCTTTTTGGGATTATCTTTTCTCACCCCCACTCTCCTCGGTCTAATATCTGTTTTTTATCTCTTCTATCCTTCTATCTATCGGGCTATCATCTATGTCTATTTTCCGTCTATTATCCACCCCCTTTTCTCTCTCTCTCCCTCTCTCTCTCTCTCCTCTCTTTTCCTTCTCTCTCTCCTCTCTCTCTCTTCTCCCCTCTCTCTCTCTTCTCTCTTTCTCCTCTCTCTTTTTTATCTATCTATCCAAGCCCCATCTGCTTCCCCCCTCCTCTACCCCCTCCCCTTGGGGGAAAGTAACCAAGCAAAGGTTTTAAAAAAAAGAGAAATCCCGAAAAAGAGGAGAGTGCTGAGAGGGGAAAACCCAAGGGCTGCATGGCGGGGGCTTTGCGTATAAAAATCTGAGCGCCACGGAAAACGACCGGGTATTTTTCCGGGAATTTGTTTTTTTTACGGGGGTTTTTCCTTTTCTTTTCTCGCTCTCGTAAAAACAATAGCACCCCTGTATGACTGAAAACATTTCGATAAGGAACATTGGTATGGGGAGGGATTAGCTCAAAATTATTTTAAATCAAAAATTTGTAGAAGGAAGCGTGGGGGAAAGTGTGCACGTGCGAGAGTAAAAGAAGCAGGTGGGGGTTCACGTGGTCGCCCAAAAAAAAACGGCCCCACAGGGAGAAAAAACCTTCATAAATCAGCATTTTTTTTAAGGCCCCCCTTTTTTTATGCAAACTCATTCTCGGGAATATCATCAAGACGCTTTAAAGGTATTTAATTTTGGAAAGCCGATGGGAGAGACAATCCAAATTCAAAGTGGAGATAATCACGCTGGAGTTATGTTATGTAGTTTATCAATTTAGGAAACCGGGTTTAAAATACCAAAAGAATACAGCTATATGCCCTTTGTATTTTCCGTTTAGTAGGAAGGTGCCGTGAGTAGCGTTTTGGGCCCCAACAGTTTATGACAAAACACATTTTCCTCAACGGGAATTTTTGGCGAAGATAAGAAATATTATAAAAATAATTAGCTTCTAATAATAGATGAAAAAAGTTCATAAAAAGAAAAAGAAAAGCCGGATGGGTAAAGAGAAGATTTGGGGATAGCCAAATTTGGGTTTTTACAGTCCATTAACATTGAAGTAAAGCCAAAAACAGTGTACAAAAATTTAAAGGTTTTAAGTTTTAAAGAAAAGTTAAAAAAATGATATGGATTTTTAAAATCAAGAAGCATTTTTCTTTTTCGGTTTTTATTCGTTACCCTTTAGTTAAAATAATCCTTATCATTTTTTGTTGGGAGCTGGGTGGGGTTTTTGGTTTTATATATTATTTTATAATATATATATATATTTTATAATAATTATATATATATAAAAATATAAATATATATGTGTGTGTGTGTGTGTGTTTTGGTGTGTGGTGGTGTTTGTGTGTGTGTGTGTGTGTGTGTTTTTGGGGGTGTTTTGGGGGTTATGGTTTATGTGTGTGTGTGTAAAGTTTTTTTTTTTTTTTTTTTTTTTGTGGGTGATGTGTGGGGGTTTTGTGTGGGGTGTGTGTGGGGTGTGTGTGTGTGTGTGGTTTTGTTTTTCGTCCCGGGTTTGTGTTGTGGGGTGGTGGGGGCGTGTGTGTTTTGTGTGTGTGCGGGGGGCGTGCGTGTGTATGTGTTTGTGTGTGTATTTTTTGTGTGTGTTGATGTTGTGGATGTGTTTTGGGTGTGGTGTGTTTTGGTGGTTGTGGGTATGTGTGGGTTTGTGGTTGGGGTGGGTTTTGGGGGCGGGGCGTGCGGGTATGTGTGTGTTTTGGGATGTGTTTGTGTGTTTGTATGTTGTGTGTGTGTGTGTGTGTGTGTGTGTGTGGTGTTTTGTTTGTGTGTTTTGTGGGTGTGTGTGGGGTATTGTATACATAGCCAATTTTTACATAAATATGTATATATTTTTGGGGGGGGCTTCCCCCATCGGGGTCCCCTTTTTGGAATGATTTTCCATGGCTTGTTTTTTTTACCCCGCCCCCCCCCCCCCCCCGGGCGGGGGGGGGCCCCGGTTTGGACCCCCATGCTGTGGAAAGAAGTAAATTTTTTTCCCGGAAAAACGCACCAACCGGTGACAGTCTTTAGTCACTCTAACCAAAATCGGGGCATGTGGGCCTCTCTCTTTCTCTCTCTTAAAACAGACACAATATAATATATATACAAATTTGGGTTAGAGAGTATATGGAAAAAAAAAAATTTATTACATATAATAATAAAATATAAATATATAATATAATATATATTATATATATATATATTTTATAATATAAAATAACATATAGTATGTATATATGCACACACACACACACACACACACA
>NC_051392.1:28490857-28493357 GCF_015228065.2 Penaeus monodon | reverse complement strand
TGTATTATGATTTGCATATATGGGAAAGCCAAACTAGGTAAAGGTGGTCTATCGTAGAATGATGGGCGAGAACGACCAACAGATTACCTATCAGATTCCCTGGAAAGCTGGGTCACAACCCCGTAAAGAGCCAGTCAGGACAGATGTCAACATGGTGCAAGTAGCTGCAACACCGAAACGGTGAGCACGTATAATATTATATATTATATATATATATATATATATTAATATATATATTATATATGTTATAATAAAAATATGTATAAAATGTATATACATATTTTAAACAACACACACACATACCACACACACACCCACCACACACACACAAAACATATATATATAATATATTATATATATATAATAATATATAATAATATATATATATATATATAATATAATATAAGCCTTATTTCTTGCAAGCTGCCACATGGCTAGTGTGAAAAAGGGAGCAGCTTTGCAAAATTTCTCCCGCCGGGGTTACACCCTTTTGTCACGAGACTCTGCAGTGCCTCCTCGTGGCCACCCATGGATTGGGGACCTGCGTCGCACCAAATAAATGGATTATGTAGGGGGAAGGGTGCGTCCCTCCCACCCAGCAAGAAAGGCGGGCTGTGGTTCCTGCTGGGACTATGAAGCATGTGGGGCAAAGCCCTCAGGAACCCCACAGGTGGACGGGCGGCCCCACAACCCGCCGACCCCTTCCTTTATTTGGGGCAGCAGAGGTGGCGTGAAACAGGAGGGACGCCAAGGGCTTAACCTCAGGCGAGTTTCCGGGTATGACTTGGAAATCGGTCCTTGCGGCACGATGAGTGGTACCTCTGCTATCGCAGGAATTTGGAGCAATGGGAGTTGAGGTGGCTGCCCTTTCAGAGTGAAAAAGACCTGTAATACAACAGCATGGGGGTACATCTCACTGGTCGGCCGCACGATGGTATTTGGCATTGAGACTGAAGCATGCTTTTGGCTTCATGTCTTTTATTGCTGTATATGCTCCTACCGATGTATGTAAACTTGAGGCGTTCTACATCAAACTTGCATCTGTAGCAGACAATTGCCCCAGGCAAGATATTCACATTGTTCTGGGTGACTTCAATACGGTATCCGGCTGTGACCGAGCTGATCCCAGCAGCGAGAATAGCCTCCTTCTCTGGGACTTTGCTAGGTCCCAGAAAATGAGGATCCTGGTTCTGTTATAAAAAACTCAACCCGCATCGCTGGACATGGTACAGTGATATGGGTACAATGGCCAGGGAGATTGACCACATTCTTGTTAGCACGAGATGGAGGATCCCTCAGAACTGAAAACTGCCCATCCCTCCAGTGGCCACTCTAAGGTGTTTCACTTGGACAGACTAAGGGAGGAGTGTGCCTATGGGTTCACCATGGTAGTCTCTGACTGATTCACAGAACTTGACAACCTGATGGACCCAGTTGCTCTGTGGGAGCTCTTCAAGCGCGTAACACTCAAAGCAGCTCATGAGTCCATTGGCGTACACCTGAGGGCAAGGCAGAATTCCATCTCCCTGGAGACATTAGAGGCCACTGAAACGCATGTCGCATGGCTCGGCTGAATGGTAATCAATTCTTGCATCACTCCATGGTGCGTAGGGCTCGGACATTGCTGAGAAAGGACAAGGAACAGTTCATCAGGAATCTTACTGAGGAGGTTGAAGGCCATTTCTTGGTAAATGACCTTCGCCCTGCCTACCAAGCCCTGAGAAAGCTGAACTCTAAACCCTCCTCACAGATGACTGCAGTCCGATCAGCGGATGATCATCTCAGATCATGTTGGGGTTCGTGAACATTGGGCTGATTATTTTGAGCAGTTGTACCTGGTAGACCCTCCAACATTTAGCTTGGATGCAAGCGATGTCACAATACCTGTGCCGGACCCACCCATCAACGAGGAACCTCCTACCCTAACAGAGGTTAGGATGGCGATTTCCAAGCTGAAGAGTGCTGCAGGCATAAGTGATATCCCTGCTGAACTGCTAAAGGCTGGGGGTGAACCTATGGCTCAGGGCCTGCTTACAGTCCTGACTGCCATCTGGCAGTCTGGTACCATTCCCCCTGACCTGCTGAGGGGCGTGGTCATCCCTCTCTGGAAGGGGAAAGGAGATCGTTGGAATTGTAGCAACTACCATGGCATTACACTGCTCACTGAAACGGATGCCACCAGGTGGTTGCGGAGCAGTCTGGATTTACTCCCGGCAAGTCCACAATAAACCGAATACTAGCGCTTCGAGTAATTGTGGAACGCCGTTGTGAGTTTGGTTGTGAGTTGCTTGCAACCTACATTGACCTTATGAAGGAGTTTCACTCAGTGCATCGGGAATCGCTATGGGAGATCCTGAGACTCAGGGGAATTTCGATGCAGATTCTTGGCCTAATAGCAAGCCTTTATACCTGTATGGACTGGATAATGGGCAAAGCTACTAGCCAAAGTCAGTGTGGAGCAACACTAGGCAATATTAAGGTCTCAGACCTTGGCTTTGAT
>NC_051392.1:28471987-28474487 GCF_015228065.2 Penaeus monodon | reverse complement strand
CCAACAAGGATAGCAATATACCCAGTAAGCCAGGGTACATATGGAATGTCAGCATTGATGGTCTTCTTAATGATCATTGCCATTTTTCCTGTGCAGGAAAATAGAATAATAAATGAACAATATGTTAAGGTTTGATTTGTGCTGCTGGAACAAAAATATAATACCAATACATTCAAAAGCAGATTAAATTTGATATAAACTTCTTGTAATCACACAGCCACTGTGTACCTTTCATCATGGAGTTTAGAATCTTGACAATAAGAACAAGAGCTGTGCACAGGATCAAGAGAGATCCAATGAGAAGGATAATGCCGACTTGGGAGTCTGTCAGAGAGGTCTCATAAAACAGGAAGTGGCAGGAGTGTGGTACGCCGACTTTTTCACATTCGCTTGTTGAAAGAAGAGATGCTGTAGTCGATACTTCCATGCATTCTTTTTTGCAGTAACGCTTGATCAAAGAAGTTTCATTGGCAAGTTCTCCTTCGCCTGTGCCCCATGCATACAGGACTTCCTTATCCAACTGTTGAATGATATTATAAATCATTAAACGGATTATAAACACAAACATTTAATTAATCTAGATTTTTTTTTAAAAAATTCACACTGATATCATGAACAACTACGCAGCCTTGACAATGTCTACGAGAATATCTGGAGTTGAGCGAGAATGTTTCAAGAACATAAATAATCAAAGAAATTACCTGGATAACAATTTTAGTGAAAGGTTCCGTAAGATATTTCAAAAGCTTTACTTCTCCTCCTCCTGAGGCCCATCCCAGATCCGCTACCAAAGCCGTTGTCATTTTTTCTAGCATTCCTGAAATTCAAGAATTATGGAATCTAAAATATTTTTCAGTGTATTTCTATGTATTCATTATATCACTTATCAAAATTGATATTGTTGAAATAAGACTTGCATAGTAATAGTTGTGGATATGCACAAAGAATGAATTACCTGTTGCAATTTCAATAGTTAGAAGTGTAAAAACAGTCAGCCAGTTGAACATATCGTGAACAGTGGCTCCAGCAAAAGCTCTACGGAATTCATTTCGATCTCCCACCTGTAAGAAAATTTGATTAAGTCCACAGTAAGCATTATGATCGTTAAAATGTAAATAAATATTAGTTCTTGTGTGTGTGTGTGTGTGTGTGTGTGTGTGTGTGTGTGTGTGTGTGTGTGTGTGTGTGTGTGTGTGTGTGTGTGTGTGTGTGTGTGTGTGTGTGTGTGTGTGTGTGTGGTGTGTGTGTGTGTGTGTGTGTATGAGCGAGTGCTTGCGTGTTTGAGCATTCACGCACACGTGTTAATACATGGTGTAAATAATACAAGGCTGAATCTAAAGTAAGATTATCCATAAATCATGTCTGTATTGAGCATTGTTGCCTATTTAACAGATATATTATACTGACATTTCCTTGTCTTACCTGGGTTAAAGAGACGATGGTATTAGTTACAGAAGTTCCGATGTTGGATCCCATGATCATGGGTACAGCCACATGCACATCCAAGACTGCAAAAAATTAAGACTTTTTAATTGGGAAAAGTGCAAGATGACATACTGTTCAATAAAACAAGAACATGAAGAACATTTATATTGGTTTTCTTGTATTTTTCATTATAATCGAAGAAATGTTCAGGTACTGGATATCTGTTACACTTAAATCGTACAAAAGGTGACGGAACACATTTTACAATTATAAATATATCCTATGATACATTTCAAATTTGATTTCCCAATTTTTGAAGTAAAACAAAAGCAAAAACAAATACTTACTGCCGGCTGAGACCATAGACACTATGATCGAGGTAGAGGTTGAAGATGACTGCACAAGCACAGTCACCAGAATTCCAATCATCAGACCCACAATCGGGTTCCTTACATATTCATTATTCAAGACATCACCTGAAAATGAATACACATATTATTATTATCTAAGTCATTCATTACCAGCTATTTACATTTTGTAAGTGAACTTTTAGGTTGAAAGTGTGGATCTTTCACTTACACAAATTCTACAAATTCTAGAAAATTCACCAAGTGTCAGGTATTGTAAAACATGCGCAATAGTTGGAGCAATTTTCTATTTTTTAAAAGAGAGCAAGATAGGTTGGGGATTGTCCCTGGCAGTGTTGAAATATCTCCTCTTGGCTATCAGTTAAAGGTCAAATGCTTCAGTACATTTTTTTAAAATGGAGCGATTCTCTTGCTTGAAAATATCAGTTAACTGCTGAAGCTTGCATACTGCTTATAACTGAAAACAACAAGTATACATATCTAACTGGATATCTTTGTTTTATTGTATTGTTTGGAAAAAAAATATGAAGTAAATGCCACTTGGAAGCTATGTTCTTTTGGAGTGAGTATTTATAGGACCTTCGGGGAAAAGTCCCGAGTGAGGTGGGCCATATTTTTTGTATCTTTAAATATATCAACCCCCCCCCCCACAGGCATGCATGCAAGCAAGTCTCCCCCCACCTCTCTCTCTCTCTCTCTCTCTCTCT
>NC_051392.1:28464487-28466987 GCF_015228065.2 Penaeus monodon | reverse complement strand
AGATGATCATTGTTTATGGGGAGCTGCAAAAACGAAAGGTTGCGCACCCAGGTACTAACGGTCAAGGATGAATTACTCTTTCAAAGTAAACATATTCAGTAAAGCAGAGATGTCACGCCTTCCTTCTACCTTGAAGATGGACGTGGACAGACGTGTAGGAGGATCTCGCAAGGTGGAACTTACCTGTGGTCTTTCCAGCGATCAGCCTGAAGGAGGCGCTGAGGAAGTCGAGGGAGCAGATGAACATGTACAGGAGACAGAGGGCCGAGCAGATTTTGGTCGTGTTTAGAAGAACCCGCTTCACCTTGTCTGATGTTGACATTTCTGTAAAGAGATAAGAAAAAATATTGGTATTATATATGTGTATATATATATATATATATATATATATATATATATATATATATATATATATATATATATATATAAAACACTGGGAGTATCCAATTATGGATTTTATTTACATATTTCCCTTCAGGAATGTAAATATGTGAATGCCGTTTAAGCAAGGTATATACAAACCTCATTTAGCAAATGTCATTGCACACATGAATACAGAATTTCCATTAGTTTGTGCAAAATATTAATTTGTATATCATTGGGTTGATGTGAAAGAGCTCTAATCATATTCACATTTTTTCTGTGGATTTATAAAGCAACTTTTATACAATAAAAATCGGTAAAAGCTATGAAGCAGCATTTTCTGCTTCCTTTATGTTCCAGCGAAGTCTAGCGTATATAAAACAGTACTGACATTGCTAACTAATATTTAGAATACATAAAATTAATAACATATCGTATACACAAAATAAATAAAACAAAATACCCTCCCCAGCCCCTTCTCCCTATAGTCTCGCTACAGAATGTCAAGTTCTAAACTCGAGTAAAAGGTTTTGCAGCTTTCAAATGTAGAGCCCAGGATGAAACAGCTGTAGACGGCGGCCACCTTACCATGCTGCGAGCATAGGCTTGGCTCGGGTCCCAATGCTGCCTTATATGGACGGCGGTGTCCTGAGCTACAACCTAAAGACAGCAGAGGCTAGTAACCCTGTTTCTGTCTCATGGATTGAGGTGACTGCTGTGAAGCAGATCTGTACTGTAAATGACAATAAGAGTCATGTCTGAGTCAACTGGCGAGGAAGTAATTCATGCTTACCAGCACTCATCCCAGTGCTTAAAATCTTATGAATGTGGAAACGATGGAAAGAGATAAATCATCAAGCGGATCTCAGACTAGAGTACATATCTTGCCTCGTGATAAATGTGGGAGTGAGTGTAAGGACTACTACCGTCAAACCTGTTGTGCCTAATTAGGCCTGGTAACAATGTGGTGCAGGCATGGTTGTCCGTACGAGGGCAAAATCACTGAACTTGTGTGATTGCGTAAACATTTATTCTTACGCGTTTTACCAAGATATTCTCCCGTCTATTAACTTCACATTGCCAGTGTGTTTTCACTGTTATTTTCGTAAACCTCTCTATTGCGAAAAGGAGGCAACAGGTGTCAGCCAGCCACTGGGTTTCACATAGAAGTCGGTCAGTTAATGCCTAGGCAAAAAAGTTGCCCCAGTGCCCGCTTAACACGCACGCCGGAACGTGCCACGCTGCTGAAATATAGTCACTATTTGACCGTCCATGACCGTGGTCCGTGGACTGGCCGACGAAGATCACGGATGCGTTATTTTTTGCTTGATCATCCACTTGCTCTCGAGATTGCACATTGGAAATGCAGGATTCGATTAAGTAAATCCTATCCAAAACTTAATGGAATGATTTGTATTCTTGTTTGAAACAATTGAATTCACCGTAGGTACACAATTTCTTCAGTTTCAAAAGAGTAATGCTCTAAAGTCTGACGCAGCATTCAACACAGTAGCGCGTCCGACCGGTCTTGGTTAATTCCAAACTGTGCTGATTTAGCAAGATACCTTGCTCAATGAAATCAACACCATCTCAAGCATGGTACAACGTTTGCAATAACACGCCACACCCACATGTTTTCCGATTTCCTTCTAGTAACACGATTGTTGATATTAAGAGTTATAATAAATTATGAATTCCCTCTGACTCACGTAACTCTTAACTGTTGCATTTTAAGCAAGTACGTGTGCAGTAACGATTTCAGCAATAATAAATATATCTATAATATGCTTCTGGTCAGTCTTCATGTAGCGCCTAGGCAAGGCATTGCTGAGAAGCACTGCAACGGAGCACTCAATCCTTTCTTCATAATAGAAAGCTTCTCGTGGTTACATTCTTTACAATGTGTTGTGTAAAGAAAAGGAAATGTAATCTGTGAATAATGACCTTGAGTGGGCAGTCTCGCTCCTAGGTCGCATGGCAAAGGTGGGCACGTTGCCACTGTCAAGGTGAAAGGTACGTCGCACGCTATTCGGGGATGGAGGGATGGTCGGGCAGGTTTCTGGAGCCTTAATGGTCACGCCAAGAACTGGTCGAACTACAATTCCACGATCCAGGTCCGGTGCGTACATGGAGTGAA
>NC_051392.1:28439487-28444487 GCF_015228065.2 Penaeus monodon | reverse complement strand
GAAAATAGAGATGGGGACTCGTAAACCCGGGGGGGAAAGGGCAATGGAAACCACCCCTAAATTCCTAAAGAAAAAACAGGAAAAAGCCCATGACGCCAAGGCCGGGGGCCAAATGGTTAGAGGTGGGACTCAACATTTACGAGGAAATCGAATTGGGGGTTCGGAAAGACCGCGCGTTTTTCCCTTGGGAAGGAATTTCCCCTTGATCCCCTCCCTAGCCAATGGGGGGGCCAAGCCACCCAAAAGTCAAGTGCTGTTCCAACCCCGGGATAAATAAGAAAATATTACCTAAAAGGTACCCCCGCACCTGGGGAAAGGAAAACGGGGCCCCTCCACTTACCCCCAGAGCAAACAACTGAAAAAAAATTAAGTTTTGGGCTGGCCACGGGGCAGACAGAATCCCGTTAAAAGAAAAAGATAATATGGCATATATGTATATAGTAGCATACATACATATAAAATTATTTAAAAGAAAATAATATAAATATGGGGTATATTAGGTTTTAATAATAATAAAATATAAAAAATAAACAATATATAAAAATATATAATATATATATTTTAAAATTAAATATAAAAATAAATGTTAAATACAATAAAAAAATATAAAACACACCCCCACAACACACACACAAAACACACACAAAATATATATAAAAATTAAAATAAATATAAATATATTGAAATTAATATAAAATTATATAAATATATATTTTCAAACACACACAAACACACACACACACAACACAACACACACACACACCACCCACACACAATATATATTCATATATATATAAATATTTTATATTATAATATAATAATATTTTATATAATTATATATATATATATGACATTGTGTGTGTGTGTGGCGTTTTGTGTGAGTGTGTGAATGTGTTTTTGTGTTTATCGGTTTTTTTCTTTTCCCCCAAAAAAAATTTTTTAAATAATCTAAAAAAAAGGCAAAAAAGAAAGTTTTTGGGGAAAAAAAAAAGGGACCCAAATTCAACTTTTTATTTCACCCCCTTGGTATTGCGCCCAAAAAGGGTTACTTTTTGAAATTCGAAAGTTTCCTGAAAGGTTACGCAAAATCATAACAAAAACGTGTTAAATGGAGTAGAACCGTTTTGGTGTTAAGATTCTTTGGGAATATTCCTTTTAAATTTTCAACACCTGTTTCCTTTAAAGCGGGAAAAGGGATAAAATAAAAAAATTTTTTAAAAAAAAACCATCGGGAGTTATTTGTTACGATTCTGATGTTAGAACAAGTTTCGGCGAGGGCCACGTTTGCACAGGATCATGCTCTTTATATCATATGGATCCTCCGTGCTTGTTATTAATTTCGAGCGATTTCTTAAAAAAAAAAAGCAGTACTTTGAAAAAAAGAAGGTTTTTTGGGTCTTGATTTTTCAGACACATACAAGTCAAAAGGTCATTTCAAAATGCAGAAACCACACCCCCGCCGACAGTTAGATCCCTTGCTTTGGTCAGGTAAAGACGCCAAACGGACCAGGAGTCCGCCCCCGGGGGGAAGAAAGTTCGGGGTCTTTCAGCCAAATTTCCGGGTCTTCCCCAAAGGGCGCAGGACTTAATGTCAGGTTTTGCCCCCACTTCCCCTTTTTTTCCCGATGGTTCGTTTCACTTCGGTTTGGTGTCTGCTTTTTAAATATATAAACAAAAACGTGGGAACGCGAGGTTTAGAAAAAAAGTGGGGGAAAAAAAAGGCAGTCCCTTTAAAGGAACCGTGGGACCAACAAAATATCCCATTTTCTTTCTACTCGATTTGTTTCTTTTTTGTTTTAGCAAAATTTTGAGACCCAAATTGGGCCGGAAACATGAGGGGCAGAAACGGGGGAGAGTGGCAGAGGTGGAGCGGCGACGCTGGAAGTGTCGACACTGTAGTATGAAGTCAGGTTCCTAATTTCATCGATTTGCATACTCAGCCTTCTGAGGCAAAACGTGCATGGTAAGGGGACCCCCTTTTTCTCCGGGTGCTAGCTAAGGCAAACGCGGTTCGGAAATGTTTACGGAGATACAAGCTTTTTAGCTTTGTAATACAGACCATACACAAGTGCATTTGCCACCGATATAATTAATAAGATAAATAAACCCACGAAAAAAATAAGTTGTATAAAGTATGACGTGTGTGTGGGTTGGTGTATAATTTAAAATCTCCATATATTCCACTTTTTATTATCTATCGATTATTTTAAAATCGTCCCCTTTTCCGAAAATAATATTTATATATACATATGTAGATATGACTGGATAGATTGATGTAATGGATAGAAAGACTAACAAGAGAGAAAGAAAACGAGAGAGAGGATTGGGGGAATCCGTACGCAGGAGCCAGGATGGGGCGTAGTGTCGGGGGCGAAACGAAACCCAAATTTTGGGCCCCTTGCCCAAAACACCCCTTGACCCCAAATTTAAAAATGGTTAAAAATGCAGATGAAGCATAGGTTTATGCTTTTTTTTAATTTTATATAATTTTATAAGTTAATACATAATATAATGATTCTACTTTAAATTATAATATATTTAAACAACACAACACACACAACACCACACCACACACCACACAACAACACACACACAACACCACACACACAACACACACCCACACAAATTAAATATACTATATAAAATTAAAATATATATATATATAATTTTATAATATAATATATATAATTTTAATAAATTTAAAGGGGCGTCATCTACAACTCTAATTCTTTTAAAATTAATTTTATATATATTATATATTAATATTATATATAATATATATATATTTATAATATATAATATTATATATTAAAAATACACGAGAGAGAAGAGAATTTCAACAATACATTTACTACGGCATAAAACTCGTGCATTTATATACATACATGCAAAATCAGAAATCTCCATACACACCAAAAAACACAAACAAAACACACACAACAAACCACACAAAAACACACACCCCAAAAACAAAGTATACTACGGAATGATATATATTTTTAAAATATTATAATAAATAATATATAATAAAATAAATAATATATTTATAAAATAATATATATTAAATATATATGTATGGATATGTGGGGTTTTTATATCATTCTTTTTCACTGTCGTTAATCCACAAACAACTGTTATTAATGTCACATTCATAGCCACAGACCAAACGCCTGCCCATGCAAACATCCTCCCAGTGTGGCAAAGGAAGAAATGGAAAACGACCTGACGCCAAAAACCCAGCCCCCTTTCCCGACCGGCGAAAAGTATTTCGTTTAAGGCAAGTACTATCGGGTACGAAAAATATTCTCCATAAAAGAATAAAAAAAAAAATATTAATATTTATTATTATTATAGAAAGGAAAAGAGAGAGGAAAGGGAAAAGGAGGGGAGGGAGGAAAAGAGAGAGAGGGGAGAGAGAGAAGAGAGAGGAGAAGGAGAGAGAGAGAGAGAGAAGGGGGGAGAGAAGAAAAAGAGAGAAAAGAAAGGGAAAAAGAAAAGAGGAGAGAGAAGAGAGAGAGAGACGGGAGAAGAGGGAGAGAAAAAGTACGAAGGAAAAAAAAAAGATTAGGGAAAACTACATCTATTTTATGCCCCCAACACTTTAATTTGAGCCAGGGAGGTTCTTGTTTTTTTTTTTTTTTTTTTTTTATTAGAATTGATATCAAAAAAGAAATGATGTAAAAACTCGCGTTTAAAATAATTAGGAAACTATGTAAGTATAGGGATAGTTAAAAAGGTCTAAACATTGGACGTCAGTACTCATTTTCAGTCAAAACGAGTAGAAGGCATACAGACACACTCACGTACGTCGGGGAGTCAGAACAGTGCCAGTTGAATTCTCTTTTCATTTTCATTGCACAGGTACAACTAAACCTCTACTGTTGCATAAGCCACCAACAGGAAAATGCCATTTAATCACACACACACACACACACACACACACACACACACACACCACTCCACACACACCACAACACACACACACACACAACACGGCGTCATAGCTATGTGTTAAGTAACAACGTGTTCAGCCACACGTAAAAATTTTATATATATTTAGCCAAAAGCCCCCCCCCATTAAGGTTGGCCGAATTTCGGTTATTTTTACTAAAAGTTTACGATGAAGAGTTACATGGTAAATAGGGAAACTTTTCCCCAAAACATCACCCCCGAAGATATTTAAAAACTAATCTAATAATAAATAGATTAAGGAACTAACTAAAAAAAAAAATATATGCAGGCAGGTGAAAAGGGTTTAAAAATTTCTTAACAGCGATTCCATTTATCTTTTTATTTTTCATGTCGTATCTCAGAATTATTTTTTTTTCTAACCAATCTAACCTACAAGATTTTTTTTAACGACCTGGTTTGAATAAACTTTAAATAGCACATTTTCCTCTCAATTTTTTTTTCCCGTTAAAGTTGTTTTTTTTTGGGGTATTCGGGTGTAAATAAATTTTCAGTAAAAAACAAAAATAAAAAAATAATGATAATGATAAAAAGATAATAAAAAAAAAAAAAAAAATGATAATAAAATAATAATGATAAAATATAATAATGATAATAATGATTAAATGTAATAATGAAATTAAAGATGATGATAATAAAGATAATAGAAAAATGATAAAATAAAAATAAAGATAAATAAAATAATAATAATAAAGATAATAAAATAATAATAAAAATAAAAAATAATAATAAAAAATGATAAAAATAAAATAATAAAAATAATAATAAAATAAAATAATAATATTATATTATTTTTATTGTCATTATAATTGAATTATCAGTAATAAAAAATAATAAAAATAATGACAAAAATATGTAATGTTTAAAGATAATGACGATGATGAAAAGGAAAAGGGTGATAATGAAAAAAGTAATGATGACGATAAATGATGATGATGTGATGAATGATGATATGATTTTGATAAGAAATGATAAGATAAGATGAGAGAGATGATGATGATGAGATATGATGTGATGCTGAGAGAGATGAT
>NC_051392.1:28424487-28426987 GCF_015228065.2 Penaeus monodon | reverse complement strand
TATATATATATATATATATATATATATATATATGTATGTATGTATATATATATACATATATATGATATATATATGATATATATATATATATATATATATATATATATATATATATATATATATATATATATATATATATATATATATATGTATGTGTACACACACACACACATACACATACACACACACACACACCACACACACACACACACACACACACACACACACACACATATATATATATATATATATATATATATATATATATATATATATATATATATATATATATATATATATATATATATATATATATATATATAACTATAAAGTGATACAAGGAAGTGTTAAATATCAGTCACTGAAGAGAGGGACAAACACGAGTAACAACGATAAAACAGCGGTATAACGTACCTGGGATATCAACATTCCTTTAGACTCGGTTGTTAAACTCATCAAACAAGCATTACTTATTAGGACAATGTTTATGTAAATCAGGCAACACGTTTTTCCCACCTTCACTGCAAAGATCAGTTGTTTTTAAGGAAAGAGCAAAAGATGAATGTGTTGTGATGAGTGAGGTCTATCGCAACGGAGGAAAAGGACATCATAGCGATCCAGTCCCGTTCACCCTAGGAGGACCAGCCTGGCCCGCTGTGTGTCGTCGCAGCCAAACTTTCTATATACGGTCCAAAGCCGCTCTCACACGCTGAGTGCCTATTCATAGCTAAGCTCCTTAACTTATTGCATTAGCTGTCATAAATGATGACTCTGTAAAGCTAATGATACGCTCAAATACCTCTGGCCATTATAGTCACCACACCAGTCGGAAACCACAGCATGATTTTCAGAATATAAAATGTTATTCGCAGATCATCGTTTTTATCAAGAGCAGCTAAGATGTCTTGAAGAAGGAGCACGAACTTCACACCCCAGGATTGCGTCGTTGTTGCCTCGTCTCGTCGCTGCCGTTGTCACTGGCGCCGGGTCGACTATTGCCACGCAGCAGTTTTTGTGCAAATATACAATCACTTTCGCAGGTAGCACGATCATCGTTCACTTGTTAAGCTCAGGTACGCACCAGCGTTATAAAAATAGACATATACTAATGGGGATATAAGGAAGAGATGTGTAACACATTAAGCTTTTACAGTTTCAGATATGAAATTTAATACAGAATCGGGTAACATCAGATGACCGTAGTGAATTATACAAACTGATAATAATTATGTCTTTAAATCTTGCAGTGCATATGCATGTATAGAGCAATGGTAATGTTATAAGAGAAAAATGACCTGATATCTACAAAACAAAAAAAATTGACGACAGGCCTGTGTGCGTTGCCGATTCTATACAAAAAGACACGGGCATAAACAGAGATAAGACTTGTATAGCTCATTCTGTGAAATTTTTACCAACACCGAGAGACTATTTTAACTACAAATGAAATTATAGAAAGTATGGGAAAAGCCGTAGTGTTGTAATAATTATTGAAAGCGTGACAGTGTACCCAATATCTTGACCACGGCCTCCGCCTATGATAACTCATACAGTGATTGAATCTTAAGGTTTTGCTCATTCGGATCTTGATGAACAAAGAGGGCGCTTGTCAGAAACATTACATTCGTATTCTAATCAAACAAATAATTGTGCGAGGAATCACAATGACTTAATTTCTGTTCGTAATAGTCTGTCATTTACTTATAATTGTAATATATATATAAGTTTAAATTACAACAGATCAGTCGTGTAAAGGTCTCCCTCCCTTTCACCTGAAGACGTGCATTCATCGTGCAAGTACCATTCAGTATTTAACGCTTACTCTCAACAAAATAAATGGTGCTTAGAAACACACACACACACACACACAAAAAAAAAAAAAAAAAAAAAACGAAGCTGTAAGTCTTAAACAGGCAGAGTGGCTAACAAGAAGCAAAGTGAAACGTTTTCAAGCAATACGGTACGAGGGTACAAAAATAAAACCTAGAAAGATGTAGGCCTAAAGGTGAAATATGCAGCTAAAGTTCAAAATATGCGAAGCGACCGACATGAACATCTCCATGACCTCAACATTTCTGAGCTTAATATGAGTCTTCGATCAACTAGCTCCTCTCGCCTCATCGGCTGGACCACCTAAAGGTATTCTCAGCAGCGATTTATTTATGTCTTCTAGACTGCACTTCGGCTCTGGGGCGAAAGGTCACCGATACACCTTTATTTGACCTATACTGGAGGTTCTTTATAGGCACCCGTTTAGGTAACTGCACATTAGGTGTTGTGACCACTAAAAAGAGGTCATGGTTGATGCATTCTATTGTGGGAGTGAGCCATTTTTCAACGACTCATTTACAGAGTGGGAACTTTCGTTACATAGTAACCCCTCTCATTGACAGCAAATTGAGAATTTTACGGAAATCAAAGACTAATTAAGCATTTTCTTGAAGATAACGTTTACGCTAATGATATAATATATACCCCCACATTTGCGGTGATAGTAAAT
>NC_051392.1:28309487-28311987 GCF_015228065.2 Penaeus monodon | reverse complement strand
ATAGAATGGTGTGCAGAACACGGGTAAAGCATAATGAATACATGGTTTAACACCATCCACGGAGAATATACACCTGGGAAAGCCCTGCAGATAGAGCCAGCATTGATTACATAACAATCAATAGAAGATTTAGATATGCAGTCCAGCAGGCGAGAACATATTCAGGGGCAAATGGAGATCATAATCAGTAGAAGCAACAGTGAAACTTAAAATCAGGAGCCCTAGAAAAAGAAATGGAAAGAAGAAACAGCAAAATGAGCTGAAGAATGAAGAAAAACAGCGGTGGTTAGGAACATATATGAGGTATTAAAAGTGGAAACGAAACTAAAGAAGGAAACGCGCAATGGCAGTCGATAGCACTTCCAAAAGTTATTGCAAAGTGAACTGAAGAGGTAATACCAAACAAAGAAAGCAATAATCAAAAGCCATGGCTGACAGTCGAAATCCATGCATCGGATGAGAGAAAATCACAAAAATATAAATATGTGGAGAAATATGGGGAACTTAATAAGAAAATGCTTAGAGAATGTGCGAAAGCAAAAGAAGAAGGGGTGAATGAAAGAAACTGAACAGCAAGGTAAGGTTAACTAATAGATGTACGAGAAAGTAAGAGAATTCACCAGCAAAATAAAATACAACCGGAATATAGCAATAAAAAAGAAGCACGGAACAGTAACCGTGGAATTAAACGAAGTTAAAGATAGGTGATACGAATGTATTGGAGATTTATTTGCAGATAAGAGAGAAGAACCTAGACCCATACAATATTAGGAGGGGCCAGACGTTATGAAAGAATAAATAAAAGCAGCACTGAAAATGACGAAAAAAGGCAAAGAAAAAGAAAAAGGCCAACACGATCTACAGCAGGAAAGTTAACAGAACAAATGTGTCACTATTTACAATCTTACTCAAGATCCAAGGAACACTAGAATGTAATAAGCATCGACCATCAGCATTATGAGCCGCCTGACAAAATAATTCTAAGGGTTAATACCAACAGAAATGCAATCAGAAATGACAGTAGAACAATTTAGCAGAGATAGTGGTACAAGAAATGTCATTTTTGTGATAAGAAGATTAGCAGAAAATATGATCAAGGTACAAAAAGATGTATATGTGTGTTTCGTAGTCTAAAAAAACATTGGACAGGGTCAGACACAAAAAACTAATAGATATGCTTATCAGAATGCGAGTAGATGGGAGAGATGTCTGATTGATAGGAAACCAATATTGGAAACAAGAAGTAACTGTAGAAGTAAAAATGAGACATCGGCTTGGCAAAAAACAAAACGAAGAGTAAAGCAGGGGGTCGTGATGTCACTCGATTTACTTAATCTGTATAGCGAAATTATTATGAGGAAGATCAGCCACCTACAGGATGTGTCAGTAGATGGAAAAAGATATGCTGATGACACCGTTTGTTAGCAGAATCAGAATATCAAAAGCAAGTAAGAGACGGGGACTAACAGTAAAAAAAAGAAAAGAAAAAAAACTGAGGTTATGGTGATCATGAAAAAACAAACAAAAACAAAACAGGAAAGCCCAAGAAACAAGATACAGGTAGAAGGAACATTATTAAAGCATGTGGATCAGTTTAGCTATCTAAGCAGCCTGGAAGCATAGGATGGGAGAAGTGACAAAGAAATGCAATGGAGGATATCAAATAACAAAAAACAAATTCAATAATGTAAAACACCTGGTCACCAAGCAGTCGAGAAGGTTTGTGAAATGCTACACATGGTCAGTATTATTACATGGATGTGAGCCGTGGATCATCAGTAAACATGCAAAAGAAACTAGAAGCACCAGAAATGCGCCGATTGAAGTATTGCAAAGGATGGGGACAAGACGAGAATTAATGGAAGCAATTAGAAAAAAGACAGTTACGATTTGTAATTCATGTCATGAGAGAACAGCGAATGGAAAATATCTGCCTAACAGGGAAGTTTGAAAGAAAAAGATCAGGAGGAAGACAACGCCTAAAGTTCAACGATGGACTGAATAGATCACCGAGAGAAAGAGTAACACCAGAGCCATTCAGAAGAACGAGGAGTGGAGAAGATTGGCGTTCCATGGTGGCCGACGTCCAAGTGGATATGGTACTCCGATAAGATGACACACACACATATATATACATACAGAATGTGTGTATATATATATATATATATATATATATATATATATATATATATATATATATATATATATATATATATACGTATATTATATATATATATATATATATATATATATATATATATATATATATATATATATATATGGATATATAATATACTAATATATATATGATTATATAATATATAATGATTTATATATGTTATATACGTATATATATATGGATATATATGAACTCGATCAACAAGAGCATTTGGAGATGTCGGTACCTAGGCAGAAGGACCAAGCTGCGTGTCTTCAAGACCTTAATACTGCCAGTTTTGCTCCATGGAAACCTGGACGCTATCCAGTGTCTTGGGGTCTC
>NC_051392.1:28286987-28289487 GCF_015228065.2 Penaeus monodon | reverse complement strand
CTTACCCTCGAAGACGAAAAATTCTTGAGAAACGATCTATAATATAAAATTCTGGGACTTGCTTCTCGGTATTAAATTTATCATCAAATTGCCATTATTAGTTTTATGATGTTGGTCACCATCATTATTATCCTTACCATTATTATTATCACCACTGTTATTATTATAATTTTTTCTTTTTATCATGATGATGATTATTATTATTATAATAATAATCAAAATCATAATTATTATTATTATTATTATTATTATTATTATTATTATTATTATTATTATCATTCTTATTCTCTTTCTTATTCTTATTATCATCATCATTATCATGACACTTATCATTTTTTAATTATTATTATTATCATTAATATTATCATCATTATAGTAATAAAAATTATGATAGCAATAATAATTATTATTATTTCTATTGTTATTACTATTATTATTATCACTACTACTACTACTACTACTACTACTACTACTACTATTACTACTACTG
Source organism: Penaeus monodon (assembly GCF_015228065.2). Taxonomy (NCBI): domain Eukaryota; kingdom Metazoa; phylum Arthropoda; class Malacostraca; order Decapoda; family Penaeidae; genus Penaeus; species Penaeus monodon. The sequence goes on along the minus strand of NC_051392.1, from coordinate 28,288,997 downwards.
CTACTACAAATAATAATGATATTGTTATTTTAATTTCTCATCAATATTATCATTATTATTATTATTACTACTATTTTTATCTCTATTACCATAGTTACTATTATCTTTGTTATCATTGTTATTATTACAATGAATATCTATTATCATTATTATTATTATTATTATTATTATTATTATTATTATTATTATTATTATTATTATTATTATTATTATTATTGTTATTATTATTATTATCATTATCATCATTATTATTGTTATTATTATTATTATTATTATTATTATTATATTATTATTATTATTATTATTATTATATTATTATTATTATTATTATTATTATTATTATTATTATTATTATTATTATTATTATTATTATTATTACTTGCCTCCGGGCTAGTACAGTGGTAACGTGTCGGCCTCTCATCCGAGGGGTCGGCGGTTCGCGCCCCGCCCAGGCGCGAGAAGCTGCAACTGTCGCCCGAGGTTACTGTGGGGCCGGGGCACCAGGGCGGGCAAGGCCCGGGTTCGGCCGAGTCCAGCACTGACACACGTGACAAATAAACAGACAGTAGTCACCCCAAAAGAATATCAAAGGGAATCCAACCAAATTTAAAAATTAAATTTTATTATTATTTTTAATTATTATTTTATTTATTTTTTAATTAATTTTTTATATTATTATTTTTATTATTATTATTATTTTATTAATCATTTTTTTTATTATTACTTTTTTGTTTTTGGGTTGGTTTTGTTTTTAAATTTTGTTCTATATTACTTTACTACTATTATCATTATTTTTTATTTATTCTTTTTAAAATTTTTCATTATTATATCATCTTTGATATTGTATATCTTTTTTTATTTTATTGCCATTATCATTTTATTTTTATTATTATTTTTATTATTATTTTTTTATTATTATTTTTTTCATTATTTTGTTATCATCTTTATCATTATTTTATTACCTTTTTTTCATTATCATTTTGTTATCATTATTAAAATTTAAATTTTATCATTTTATCTTATTATTATCTTTATCATCATTATCATTTGTTATCTCATCATTAATCTCTTGTTATCATTTTTAAATCATTATGTATTTACTTCAGCTTTTGTGATTAACATCATACCGCACAAATCTATTTTTTGGGTAAAACAATACATTTCTTTCGCCGTAGTGTTTACATACATTTGAAACAGTGAGCATTAAAAATGTCTTTAGAAATCACCCCCCTGGTACTTAACCGTATTTTAAGTTGAGCTTTAGACAAAATGTTCACGTGAGCGACTAGTGGTTTTGGGTTTGGGGATCTGTTTCGCTAATCGTTAGAGATCTCTCCCCTTCCCTTTGGGAAAAATGATCTAAAAAAAAAGTGAAAAATACACGTATGTGATTTTATGTTTTTATTATCTCTTTATCCGGGATTTGTATAAAAATTTCCGTTTTCCCGTTTTGTTCTTTTTCGTACATTTTTTAATCTGCCTTTTCGTGATTTTTAGGTTTTTAGCCCCCTGTTTTGTTTCACTCAACTTACCCCTTTCTTTTCTCCTTTTTTCTTCTTTCCAACTCCCCCTTTCTCTCTCTCTCCCCCCCCCCCTCCCCCTCCCTCTCTCTCTCCTCTCTCCTCCCTCTCCTTCTCTCTCTCGCATATTTTTTTTTTTTTTCTTTTTTTTTCCCCCCTTTTTCTCCTCTCTCCTCTCTCCTCGTCTCTCTTCCCTCTCTCTTTTCTCTCTCCTTCCTCTCTCTCTCTCTTCTCTCTCTCTCCTCTCTCTCTCTCTCGCATATATTTTCCCCCTCTCTTCCCCTCTCTCTTTTCTCTCTTTTTCTCTCTCTCTCTCCTCCCTCTTCTCTCTTCTCTCTTCTCTCTCTTTTCTCTTCTCCCCCCACCAACCCCCAAAACCCCCCCTCGGGGTTTTTTTTTTGTGTGTGTGTGGTGGGTTTTTGGGGGTTTGTTCGTTGGGGGGTTTTGGGGGGGGTGTGGGGGAAAAATAAAAAAAAAATATAAAAAAAAT
>NC_051392.1:28269487-28271987 GCF_015228065.2 Penaeus monodon | reverse complement strand
TTAGCTATTTGTTCTTCGTTTTATTGCCTTTTACTTTCTTCAAGGTAACTCACTTTTATAGATTAAGGAGCGGCTGTTCCTACACACGTGTACGCACACGCAAAATAATCTTAAGCGAAGGTCACACTAGTCAATTCTGTCCTAGGATCCCTAGATAAGATTGCCGAAGTCAGGTCAGCTACAAAGAGGGATTGGTTACACTACATTCCGTGTTCCATCGGAGAGAACTATCGTCTTACCTCATCGTCTTCATTGCCTTTTTCATCCATTAATGTTCTTTTCAAATTCCTGCTATTATAATCCTTACGGCTGGTGTTCCACAACGGCTCTTTGGTCCTTATCCAACAAGGCGTAAATAACTTCCGAACAGAGCTCCATACTTCTGGCGTGTCGGAGTGGGTTGATGTTTATGTTAAATGAACGTCGATCTGAATTATCTATAAACATTTAATGAGACATCATTGATCGATGCAATATATCTTTGTATTTAATAAGAAAATATATTTTTATCATGTTATTAAATCATTTTTTTAGATTCTAAGTAATGAATTTACCAGTAATTATATTATAGTTTTTGTTTTGGCAATATCTTTCAGCTCTAGGCAGGGATGAAATACCGACAGAGCATTTTCGCGCTGCGGAGGGATTTTCATCTCGGATCCGTTTACAGCTAGGAAAGCATCCAGTTCTGTAAAGGGATCCCTGGACAGAATAGATTAACGTGACCGGCCCTTTAGATACTATCAGACGAACACATATAACCCAACACATACGCAAACAATCACGGCATACATACGCATCACATGTATGTATATATATGCATACATGTACACAAACACAAACACACACACACACACACACACACACACATATATAATATAGCTGGTAGCCATACTCTGTCTACCAGTTGAGCCGCATGCAGCCGCTTCCGCCAGCCACTGTTGCTAGTTTCCGACCTTTCGACCTTCGAAGCATGGTGGTGCATCGTTGAGAGCCCGCGACTTTAGCCCCATTTTTATGAATATTCCCGCATATCAGAGAACCAATAAATAAATAAAAAACTTCCGATTAATTAAAACAAATTCATGTTGTGAAAGCACTTGGCAAGAACCTTTTGAGAATTAGAATAATATTCTACATTTATCGAATTGATATCTTCAGTCCTTTATCTCAGCTTAATTCCCTAATGTTTCAAGATCCATAAAGCAGTATGGCACTGCTTTTAGACGAGCGTTACGGACGGTATTTCCCAGATGCCAGTAGATTCGCGCAGGTGGGACACAGCTCTAACCTGAATGATCATCGGGAAGGGGTTCCACAAGGTGGTGATCTGTGTGCGATTCTCATTACTAACGCCATAAAGGCTGTACCAAGAACTGTTTGTAAGCGATATTGTAGTGAACTATCTTTTGAGGGGATCCCAAGAAAAAAACACATGGACACCGGGGTTTCAGAACCCCCTTTAACCCTCCTTGTTTGCTTGCCGCCTTGAAGACGCTGTCGGGGGGGGGGGGGGGTCTGTAAGAAAAGGGGATTCACGCTCGAACGGCCGAAGCTACAGGTACTCTCTCTCCTCATCCAACGAGTGAGGCTTTCTTTCCGTAAGCCAGAGATCCTGGACGGAAGACTGCTGGAATAGGGAACCTCCTGCTATAAAACGAATTGGAGAGAGGCCGTACTCGAGCCCTTTTATTTTTGTATCCAGTGGTGAACGGACGATACGAGGCAGACTTTTGTAAAATAAGTAGTGTGATGCAGACTTATACACAAGTGTTGTTATGAATTGTTTTTTTGTGATTTTGCTCATGCTACTTAATTATTCATTTTATGTCCTGTTTTCTTTGCCGTGTGTTCTGTTTTTTTTTTAACAAAGAGATGTGCCCAGGCTCTTTGATCTTTGTATATAATCTGTAACAAATTCAAGAGCAAGATTTATCCCCGACCCACCATGGCTTCGGAGAGTGCTTACCGCTCGGCCCGCTCCGTTGGTATTTTAACATATGATAAAAATCCTGGATGAATAAATTAGTTTACTTGCTTAATTAGTCAAAGATCACTAATATCGCATTGCACAGGATGCGGAGTACCCAATGTTTGGATTCCGTTTGTCATTGTACAGTACAATTCGGGACTATGCATTAACAGAAGATTTTTTTGGATAATCTCTGGCCTAAGGCCTTATATATATATATATATATATATATATATATATATATATATATATATATATATATATATATATATATATATATATATATATATATATATAGGCCATAAGTGGCCTTTGCACCACGCATTTCAGATAAACAATTGAATACAAATATTTATATAGTATGCCTTTTCAGTACATGCTTTTACCTTTCGTGCATGTATAATTTGCATGAAGAAGTAAGTAACCTTTTTTCATTTTTTGCACGCCTCTAATTAGCATAGTTGTTGACATGGGAAACAAGTTGCTGTTACTACTTGAGGACCAGGGAAACATCGTCCGTGTGTGAAG
>NC_051392.1:28234487-28239487 GCF_015228065.2 Penaeus monodon | reverse complement strand
TCCGGAGTACGACTGGCAAGAGCGGCGAGCGAAAGGGCGGGAGGCAAGCGAGGAAAGTGGCTCTAACAGGAGGGAACGCAGGATTACAACACGCGGTGACGGCTTGATACGGTATAGGTCGGCAAAATTATACGGTTTGAACCCACTACCAGTCTCTCTAGAAAGGCGAGATACCATAATCCAATTCATGAAAAAGTTCCAGACGTAGTTGGATAATGACAGTGTATTTTTTTGTCTCCTTTCCACCCTGCCACCTCACGTGAGGTTCATCTCGCCTCCTAATTGTATGGGAGCTGACGCGTGCTCCTCCTGGTGGCGGTGTGGGGTCTTCACGGCCGCTGTCAGTCAACTAAACAGCCCTGCCAATATTGTTATTAACTAAACAGCCCTACCAATCTGTCGGTTTGAAATCTATTAGATATCAGGGGAGGTCCTCAAAGACGGACAAGACACTGGTTAATTATCGGCGAAACAGCCTGCCAAATTTGTCAGAAATGTCTTGTATGTTGCCAGTGTAGAGGCGGCGAAGTTTGTTCTTTTCCACATAAATTGAAGGCTGCACGGAAGGGGCTCCTTTTGATTTTTTTCTCACTCGTTATACTTTTCTTTTTCTTTGTTTTTTGCTTTTTTATTAGGGTAGGGTCGTTTCTCGTAATAGCACCAGCGTGGATGATATAATAAGCAGTGACCATTTCCATTCTAAGAGCTTCAATTCCGACACCTTCAAATTACATAAATTTTCTGCAGCTGAAGGTCACTTAAAGGTATCCATATTTCTGTGTCACAAGGGCAACTTTCTCCTATCAGCATTAGAGGTTAAGAGGGATCGGTTGACCTTGTTGCAAGCCCCGGGTCTTACGTACGTCGATTATGTGGAAGTTGATTTGTTGAAGAATTCCAGTTTGAGTGTATTACGAAATGAATGGAAAACTCACGATTCTCTGAAACAGACTGATGTTGCAAGAACAGATTATCCTTTCCAAGAGATGCGTGAATATCAGCATAGTATTATAGAAAAAATAATGAAATTGGTAGGTGCGGCATTCTCCTTATCAGTAAAAAATGAAGTAGAATAATTTATATATTCCACATTAATGGAACGGAAAGTGAAGTAGAATCAACTGAATACTCATTGAAATAACAGTCTTTTCTAAACTAATGAAAATAAATTGAAGTGGAATGCTAAGTGAGATTAAAAGCATAGATATGATTAGTACCGATTACACAACAGTAAATCTCGTGTATAAACCTCAAGTGCCATTCAAAATATATGACTCCAATCCGGCAACTTCCCACTTGCCTTGGATTACGAAAGAAGTCCTGATTTCATATTGTTTTCACATGATTTCTAATATGAATACCAAGCAAAACTACCAAACACGTTTTCTTTCAGGATTTCGCTCACAGTATACTTTTTTTTCTTCTTCTTCAGTGGTGACATGTTCGTTTGGTCGCTCTTGGTGGCGATTCTATAATCTGTTCGGTCTTATTACTATTATTTTTATTATTATTATTATTATTATTATTATTATTATTATTATTATTATTGTTATTATTATTATTATTATTATTATTATTATTATTATTATTATCATCATCATCATTATTATTATCATTATTGTTATCATTATCATTAGTATCGTTACTATTATTATCGTTATAATGATTGCTATTGTTGTTGTTGTTGTTGTTGTTGTTGTTGTAGTAGTTGTAATTGTTATCATTATTATTATTAACATGATCATCCTCATCCTCATCATCATCATCATCATCATCATCATCATCATCATCATCATCATCATCATCATTATCATTATTATTATCATCATTACTATCGTTACCATTATTATTGTTATAATGATTGTTGTTGTTGTTGTTATTATTATTATTATTATTATTATTATTATTATTATTATTATTATTATTATTATTGTTATTGTGTTGTTGTTGTTGCTGTTGTTGTTGTCATCATCATTTCTTCATTATTATCATTAATATCATTACCACTATTAGTGTCATCACATCACCATCTTCATTATTATTATTGGTGTCGGTGTTGCTTTTAATATTATTATTATCACTCTTATTATAACTGGTTGTTATCGTTGTTGCTGTCATAGAATTATTCGTCAGCATCAGGATTATCATTATCATATTCATTATATTTTTTATCATTACCATTGCTGTCATTACTACTGATATCTTACCGTAATCATCATTATCACTACTAATAATAATAAATACCATCATCATCACCATCACCATTACCATTTGTGCGAGTGTGCTATAATGAGCCATTCCCTACAGTGATAAGAGAACATATTCCCATACGATTCTGTATAACACCAAGTGAGGGAGGGAGGGGGTGTCTACTGTATATATACTGTACACGGAAATAACAAGTCGGCAGCAAAACTCCAAAGCAAAATACCCACGTTGATTTGTGAGATGAATATTACTTTACGAGTTCTTACAAAAACGTATTGGAAAGTGTTGGGTTAGTGCATTTCCTCGTGTCAGTTCTACGTGTCCAGTGTTTTGTAAGAAGAATATTTCTAACAGAATGTAAAAGAAGCTGGCCTTTTAATTACCAATCCCTTAATTATCAAATTCTTATTGTTATTTACAGTAGACGCCAACTAAATAATTAATCTGTTATTGTTTTGGTGTTCTTGTATGGAAATCATGATTATCAGTATTGCAATCATTGCAATGTGTGATTAAATGTATCAAATATTTCTTTTTTATGATAGATGTTGATATCCTCACTCTTATGTTGAGCCTTTAAACAAGTTAGTTTACTAATAATGTCTTTATTACTGGTGTCGATCATGTATTTATTTTCATTTCCGTCGTAAAGTCCGCTATAAATGCCTCGAAACACAAGTATTTATTTGTAATATGCTAATATATTCCTAATTGATAAGTGTTTAATACTTTAATATACGCTGGCAATTTTTCAGTGTAACTTGCAATATTTTCACATTGCAACTTGCACTCTGAATGAGATCACTATAAGGATCGCGTTGAATATTCACAGAGAATACAGTAACATTTGTGGATGTTTGTATGTTTGTATGTGTGTGTGTGTGTGTGTGTGTGTGTGTGTGTGTGTGTGTGTGTGTGTGTGTGTGTGTGTGTGTGTCTATGTGTGTGTGAGTGTGAGTGTGAGTGTGAGTGAGTGAGTGTGTGTGTGTGTGTGTGTGTGTGTGTGTGTGTGTGTGTGTGTGTGTGTGTGTGTGAGCGCTAATTTTTCTTGTTTCTTCCATTCCTTCTTGAGTCCATCATTCTCAGAAACGTATTTCCACCTGAACAGGGTATAGTCGCAAGCTTCTTCACAGACTGTCAGAGCATGAAAGTATGCTTAGCGCAGATATCGCCGCCTCATAAACCGCCGGGTAAGTGAGGCGAAACCTGAAACGTACTGTTTGTCTCCAAGGTTACAAGAAGGAGACACGGCGAGAGAGAGAGAGAGAGAGAGAGAGAGAGAGAGAGAGAGAGAGAGAGAGAGAGAGAGAGAGAGAGAGAGAGAGAGAGAGAGAGAGAGAGAGAGAGAGAGAGAGAGAGAGAGAGAGAGAGAGAGAGAGAGAGAGAGAGAGAGAGAGAGAGAGAAAGAAAGAGAGAGAGAGAGAGAGAGATTACATTCCTTTAAAAATAGGCACGAAAGATTGGTCCTCTCTTTTTTCTTCTTCTTTTTTTTTAGCTCCCTTTAATAAAGCGTGATATGCCCGATACACTTTAAAGAGTACAAGTTCTTGCATGGCCTTTATCTACCATCCATTTTGGTTAACGGCAAATTCCGACACTTTTTCATTCGAGCTTGGTGTCACTTACCATTTTTCGTGATAATTTCGCCATATTTCAAAATGGCACTTCCTCGCACTTTTATACCAGTAAATTCTCCTTCTTAAAACACTAACCTTTATCTTTGTTTTATACTTTATGACACAGGTTACCAAAACGTTACGGTTAATACTTCACAGAATATTTTCTAATAAGTAAACATAGGTGCTTTGTCATCAGCCTTCGACATCAAATCAAACGTTTTTACTTCACCAAAAAAGGACTTCGGAATCTTCTTGTTTGAGAACCCTAAGAACCGAACTTTCTATATGCTTTCGACCCGGGGGTTCCTTGAGAGCCGAGAGACTATAGAAGACAAGGTCCGGATATTTACAGTTTTCACAGGAAACGACCGTCCAGAGCCAGTTCTGCAAAGTCGAGGGAGCATCTCGCTCAATTCTGAGAAAATATCCATGTTATAAATCTAGGCTGTTGTTTAAAAGATGGTGCTATTTCTTTGCTGGTGTGTACTGTAGTCTTACACGGAAGGCTTTTAATGATGGTGCAATTATGCTCGTCTCTGCCGCGCAAGGTACTCGATGAGGAATAATTGATAGAGCATGTCTGTCTATTTGCATTCGCAGCGAATTAGAGATATTATCATGTGTTTTTTACGGTCTCAGATTGCTATTAATTTTCTGATATCTGAGGTGCTCTGATCTTTTCGGCGGAAAATAGATAAGGAGTATATCCGGCAACTTTCATAAAGGTTCCAGAAGAAAAAAAATCAGCATATTTTCTTCCATCCATGTGTGCAGTATTTAGCACACGCATACACATATATGTACGTGTGTGTGTGTGTGTGTGTGTGTGTGTGTGTGTGTGTGTGTGTGTGTGTGTGTGTGTGTGTGTATGTGTGTGTGTGTATGTGAGTGAGTGTGTGTGTGTGTGTGTGTGTGTGTGTGTGTGTGTGTGTGTGTGTGTGTGTGTGTGTGTGTGTGTGTGTGTGTGTGTGTGTGTGATCTCAGAAATGTAAAGCTTTTTGGCTCGAAGTGTGTACATTTTAAAGAACGTAATTTCTCGGAACATTAACTACCTCCGTAATTCTTCCGAGAGTGACGTTAGTAGGGAGATAATTAAGCCTCAGATGTTTGAAAGTTAATGACTCCCAAATTGGGTAATAACATCTTTTTTGAAAGGGGGGGGGGCTTAACTAT
>NC_051392.1:28224487-28226987 GCF_015228065.2 Penaeus monodon | reverse complement strand
CTTACATACCAGCCCGAGTTCTGATATAAAGTCACGAACAGACATCCCTTTTCAAATTTACTGCCACACTTCATAATTTCTTGATATATGATCATTTTATATATTCTTTTTATTTTTCTAATGATGAAAGGATTCTTCAAAATACACACACATTTGGGTTTCCTTTTTATAACAGCTTTAGGTTCTGTGAGTTTCAAGTCAAGTATCTAAGATACTTCGCAGGGCAGTGGTGGAAGAGCAGAGGTGTATAAATATATATGCACATATACTTATATATCTATATATGTATGTATATATGTATACACACACACACACACACACACACACACATACATACACACACACACACACACACACACACACACACACACACACACACACACACACACACACACACACCACACATATATATATATATATATATATATATATATATATATATATATATATATATATATATATATATATATATATATATAGGCACTGTAGAACAAGATACTTCAACTTCTTAATTTGTTATGTAACTTCACAGATTAAGGTATGTTAAAACCATGACCCCAGTTTACCCTCTGTTTCTTCTGTTGTTTGACTGGCTGTCCTTCTTAACTTCATCGCGGATCCAGCTCGGGGGTTCTAATGCAAGATTTTCAAATTGCATAAGGACCCACTGACCCGTAACTGCAAATTGCAATCATGCTCAGTTTTCTTGCATAACCCTTTATGGCACACCTGTTTTGTTTTCATGAATTGGCTTCACCCTTCGCACTCATGACTTCTGGGCTACTGTTGCTGAAAGAAATTCAACTGGAACTCTGATATTTCATAAATTAGAAGTTCGTTGGATACGACCTGGGATTTTCTTGTGTACTCCATCGTATATATTCATTATCCACATCTCCAGACATGTCATGGTTCCGGAATGAATCAGTGTGTTGAACATTGTTTGAACGTTGAAAAGGTTGAACATTCAGTCTCTTCTCTTCCCCTTTCCTTTACAAGTGTTAGATTTTTTTTTTTTTTAATATGGCCAAGTGTGTAAGGTATAAGCGGCTCTATAAATGCCTGTGATAGGCCTAGCCGCAGATTTTATTTGACCTGATTAGATTTAAGCGAAGGTATGTACTACACTGTTTCAAGGCAAACAACAAATAAAAAGTATCACAGAAAAGTCTTTGACCCCAAAAGCCCCGTAAAAAAAATCATCAAACCATCCATTATTTAGGCAGACTAAAAAGAAAGAAAGAAAAAAAAAACAGTACAAAATTTACCCGTATATAAAAATCTCGATGAAAAATGCGGCGCCAGGAAGTCGGTACATCAAGAAGTGTCCAGAATCCCTAGAAACGAATCAAGTCAATCTTCCATCTTCCGAGAGGCGAGGGATACAGCATCATTTTCCTCTCCGTGGTTTCTGGAAGGGTCTGCGTGAGGGGGATGGAAAAGGCTGATAAAACGTGATAATAGTCTAACACACCCAAGAAGACGTGGCAGATTTTTACCCTTGGTGTTCTAAGCTCTATCTGTCATCAGGTGATTACTGGGGTTTCATGATGTACAATATGTAATCCAGTCAAATCACTATGTAAGTTTCGCTACTCTTCAACTTAGCCCGGTAAAGTAGGTAGCCCCGTCTAGTTAGCAAAAATATTAATAAGTTAACACAATGTTTCCCCCTTATTGCAAGTTGCTCTCTCGCAATTTCGCTGTCCAGATGTGAACAGAGTAATAACTAAAAGAGTATAAATATACGTTTGGCTTTTGCACTAGGAAACTCCGCCCCTCGCGAAACTCTCGCTCGACCGGCTAATTCGTAGGTTGCACAGAATTTCCGAGAAACGACACCTGATATAATAAAGAGGCTACGTTTTTTTTTACATATATATATCGCACGTCGTTGGTGTTCGAAGATTAGATTAGAAAAAAAGAAGAAGACGACGATGAAGAAGAAGTAGAATTAGTAGTATAATGATGATGATGATGATGATGATGATGATGATGATGATGATGATGATGATGATGATGATGATGATGATGATGATGATGATGATGATGATGATGATGATGATGATAATAATAATAATAATAATAATAATAATAATGATAATAATAATAATAATAATAATAACAATAATAATGATAATAATAATAATGATAATAATGATGATAATGATAATAATGATAATAATAATGTTAATAATAATAATGATAATAGAAAAAAAAAAATAAGAAGAAGAAGATAAAAGAGAAGAATGAGAAGAGGAGTGGAATGGAAAAAAAAACTCTCTATATCAAACATACGAAGGTATCATTGCAGATTCATGCAGCTGAAGGTTGCAACGTCTTTGATGCGCTCTGCTGACGAGTGCTCAACCACAAGTGCAATGGGAATTGCTACTAAATTTCCCCACTGAGTCTTTTGCATATTTTACTGGTTATAGGGCTAGAAGGGATTATATGTGTCAGTGGTATCTTAATTTCTTTTTTTCATTACCGTTACTTC
>NC_051392.1:28211987-28214487 GCF_015228065.2 Penaeus monodon | reverse complement strand
ACCTCTCATCACGAACGAAAGCAAGGGTTAGGAAGTGTGCACGAAGGAACCACAAACAAGAGAAAACAACAGAAGGACAAGTTTTATTTGGTGCCGATAAGGAATAAAATACCTGTTGTCGTGTAGGAGCTGGCATGAGACAGGACAATGGAGATCCCGAAAATGAAAGTAAAAAAAAAAAAAAAAGGAAATTTAAACGCACACACGCAAGTACGCACACACATACGCACACACACAAGTACGCACACACATACGCACACACACAAGTACGCACAGACATATATATATATATATATATATATATATATATATATATATATATATATATATATATATATAATGTATTGATACTTGTCAGGAATATTTCATTATCCTTTCGTTTGGCAAAAAAGGAAAAAAGGTCCTTCAAAGGAGAAAGAATACGTCTGTGAACCAGGAAAGGTCGTTAACAAAAGCGGCGTCAGATAACAGAGCCTAACACGGCGGCGTTCGTGCAGGGTGCAGACGCAGGTATCCACAGGTATCCAGACAGGTATTTCAGCGCGAGTCTTGTACTGACATTACGGCCCTTGTTTTGGGTCACGGAAAGTTTTCGTGCATGAAACGGCGTACGGGAAAGAGAGACTGTTGCTAGGCCGGAGGGAACAAAACAAGGAAAGTTGGAAGATTATCATGTGTGTGTGTGTGTGTGTGTGTGTGTGTGTGTGTGTGTGTGTGTGTGTGTGTGTGTGTGTGTGTGTGTGTGTGTGTGTGTGTGTGTGTGTGTTTGTGTGTGTACAATAGTTTCTGCTCGGGGTCACCACAAAATTACACCTTATGCACCCTGGACGGAGAGAGCAGTTGCTGTTAGAAGTCCTCCGTTTTACTTTTCCAAGTGACAGATAGATAATTGTCACAAGATTAAACAGGACTCAGGACAACAATAACATCGGCATGAGTGACACGCACCATGAGTAACCTTGGTCAGAAAGCACCCTTAAGAAACCTGTAAACATCAAGATAAGCAAAAGTATCTTGCTATATCGAAAACAAAATATGATTTCCATTAACATTCCATTCCATTTTTATTTACAATGATTACACAGAAGCAAAATAAGTTTGGATAACTGACTTCCTCAAAGGCAATTAGCTCTCTATATTCATAAAATAGGACGAATTATTCATATACAATATATCTTCGCCTTCATACGAATCTGATCGAATTGCCACGTCGTTTTATGGAGGCCGTATCTATTACTCCTTAGACATAAGAAAATAACACTCGCATGAAAACAAATATACACTACGGGTTAAACTCCAGTGCCATGAGGAAAAAAACACTGCTGTGGAAAGTCCAATACTTAATTTCTTGGACGTGCAGTGATGCTAGGACTTCACACAATGACATGAAACTTATGAATAAACTGCAGAAATTAACTTAAACACAACTAACTAAAATAAATCAAAATAAAATTTAAAATGATATTGATAAGGTCAATATATATTCTTTTCCTCATATAAAAAATTGCAATGGCAATCGTTCACTGACTCAAAAAGATCCGGTTTACTCTATAATTCAGGGATTGTTATCGTTTTTTCCCCTCAATCATTTATTTTTCAAAAGGCTATAAAACCCGTTCTGAGGCGGTACAAGAGCAGCAATAAAGGCAACACACATCTTCCCTTCCGAACATGAGCAAAGTACAGATCACTCCCCAAACAACCGGAAAAAGATAGTACAGCCTAACCACCTAGAATCTGTTATCATTACATACAAACAGCCTGAGGACGCACATAATTACCTACGTAGCTAAGTTAGCTAATGCGTAATTTCATATTTAACCTTGGGCTGCACAGGCGAGCTGTAACAAAAGGTATAGGACGTGAGGCGTGCATCCGTGCCAATGGCTTCCATCACAAAGGATTATTTTCTGCCGTACGTAATGTCACATAAGGGGGAAGTGGAGGCTATACTTTTGGGTTTATATAAAGAGAATAGTAGGTAATGTAAATTTTTCGCGTAAATGGTGGTTCATGGGGAGGGTTCATAGGATTAGGGCAATAGGTAATGCGAAGGTAAAAGGTGTAAAAGGAGTTAACACAATTCGTAAAGGCGCCTGTGGGTGATTTTTGTTTCTTTTAAGAAATGAAAATTATTATCACGGTTACAACTAACATTAATTATGACAGTAATGACTGGTAATAAAACTGCCAATAATCATGATACCGAAATTAAGTATAATTATTATGATCACAAAGATATGGACAATGATCGCAAAGAAGATAATATTTATTGGAACAGTATGGGTAAAAACAAAGATACTGATGAGAAAGATCGCAGAGACAATAAAGTCGATAATAAAGATGCAAGTAATTATTCTAAAGAGAGGCAATAATATTTCTTTCGATCAATAATATTTTTACCGATTGGGCGTTACTATACAAACGCATCGCATGAGATTAATCTTATCGGGAATCGATACCACACGCCCCAACACCGAAGCTTTTAAGAACATTAAAA
>NC_051392.1:28171987-28176987 GCF_015228065.2 Penaeus monodon | reverse complement strand
TAATAATAATAACAATAATAATAATAATAATAATAATAATAATAATAATAATAATAATAATAATAATATTCATCATAATTATAATCATCAAAGCAATGATTACATCAAAAATTAATTTGGAAACGTCCTTTTCGTTATCAGTTTCAGCAGTCTCAGCAGGTAAATGAGCATAGAGAGGCGTCTTTGTCATAAAAGAATACATAATGATGGTAATAATAATTGTGATGATGATAGTGGTGATGATGATGATGATAATGATAATAATGATAATAATAATGATAATAATAATAACAATGATAATAATAATAATAATAATAATAGTAATGATAATAATAATAACAATAATGATAATAACAATAATAATAATGATAATAATAATGATAATAATAATAGATATAATAATAATAATGATAATAATAAGGGTAAAGCTTTGTAACCCATTCAAAGAATGCTCAGTATCCTCGCCTCGACACACTATATGCGTTATATGTATTATATGGTACATATCCATAAGTCTGTGGAAAGGGCGTGGTACTCTTAAGTAAGGAGATTGTGACCTTCCCTTAGACGCCGCAAAAACGAGGAGACGTTTGCCGCGGTTACAACTAGCTATGTAATATCGGAGTAGTTTTTCTGCTCGTAATACCAGGTGTAGAGTGAAGTGGCTCGTGTATGTGTAGTCCACGATTAGTGTATACATTTACGCCTCGTGTTGTTCGTGTTACGCCGCGGACATAATGATACAAATATTAGAAACCCTTTAGTACTGCTTGTCACTATCATTGCTATAATTCTACGCTAGCTGACTAGGACCTGGCCTTGTAGCTTCGATAACTATGCAGAGACTGCTTTACCCCATGTTTAATAGTCGGACAAAAAAATAAATATTATAAATAAATAAAAACAGTGATACCTGTGATATAATTTTAGGGTGTGGACGACTGTTGGTTACCGAATACTAAGCAAGCAGGGGATAGGGATTGTATGTTTGGTTGGACTGCGTGCTCAGGCAAAGTGGAGGAACGTGGCTCTGGGTTTCTGCTCACTGCTATTCCCATCCCGTCCCATAAAGAAAAAAAAATAGACAGTTATATCTGGACATGGGTAGATGCGGATCATCATTGAGTATATATCTTCTCAATTTCTTTCTTATTTTTCAGTGGAGGATACAAAAAATCACAATTCTTTGTGGATGACAGAAAAGTTTCAAGATATCTTCCGTCCTTGGATTTCGTCTTAACAACCATGTTTCTTTTAGCATATACATCGAAGGACCTCTATTCTATTTCGTCCCGTAACTTTTATACTGCAGCTCTTTTGTCACTGAGCACTGTAAGGACTAACGAGTCATCCTTCCCCTTATACGGCGGAAAGGCAAAAAAAAGTACTTGTAAGGTGGAATTAATTAGTGATGATTAAAAAAAAACTACAGGATGTTAAAACACAAACACACACCTTGTATTAAATAAACATAAATTATATTTCAGCCGTAACTAGCCTGGCAAGAAAAGATAACAGAATAAACACAGTGTGTATAGTTGGCATGAACATCCCTCCCGTGCATAAGAATTGTAGTTGTTGAGTCACACGAAGTCACAGCTAATTGATTGTACTTGATTTTGCCTTATGGATTATTTATACCCGACAGTCAGCACTCCTTAAAGGAACGAAGAACATTATGGTTCTGTCGATAAGCTCATTATAAACACCTACAAAAAGATAATTGGATAAAATCTCATACTGGAAGGACATGAAGCGTAGTTCTGAACTGATTTAACCGAACAGAAGAGATTTAAAACCTTCTCGATATACACTTTCTTCATTTTCTATTGTCTGACCTATACGCGTGAGGAATATACCTCTTAGTGAAAAAAGAAGTAAAAAAGAAAGCAAAGGAAAAGAAAAAAAAAGAAAAAAAAGAAATATATATATGTATATATGTATATGTACACACACACACACACACACACACATATATATATATATATATATATATATATATATATATATATATATATATATATATATATATATATATATATATATATCGGGTAATCATTCTATACGTTAAAGTGAAACCTATTCACTGACAAAGAAGAGCTCTTCTGATCAACAGCTGAACTGAGAAGGAGTCTTGTTAAAGGTAAAGCAGTAAGTAAGTGCGAATCTCACCTTTATCAGGCATGGATAGGTCCCACACATCCTTTCCCGGCGATCAAACCCACAGCGAAGAGGCATTGGACATGAGAGCGCATAAGTGTTTATGCAAATGAGTTCGAGACACATCGTAGTTTATACTACACTCTATTCATAAGAACCGTTAGAATCTCCGGTCTATAAAGGCATGGGAGTTAAAGGTCAGCAGATAAAAAAGAAAAAAGAAAAAAGCGTTTTTGTATGCACTCGACATTAAAGAGGATACACCGAACCTGCCTTCACACCTGTTGTATATACACATAATCCAATCCCACATCCGCAGAAGATACTAATAATCTATTCTTCCATCTCAGGCATATAAGTCACAATCACATGTAGGTAGTATAAAAAAACGTCCTTACACCCGGCGACGAACTAGCATACAGTAAATCACTAACACATCCAAGGCTGATACACACAACCTGCATTCATACTAAGGAACAGTTCATTGTGGAGTTACTTGGATTTCCTTTGATCAGTAGACACAGAAGTTATCAAAAGTATACTTAGTTACAGGAATATCTTATTGTATAAGAAGCAGAGGGGCAATCTTTTTCAGACAAGGATCCTTTGTATACCTATAGTTTCGCTTTAAAAAGCAGTCGTCTGTGATATCATTGGGAATTTTTTTGATTGAAATATGTCTATATATAATGTGTTTTACTTACTACCGACATGTAATTATCGACGCAAAGACCTGTGCGAAGGAGGAAAATTTCCCCGAAGAATATCGTTTCCCACCATTACAACTCTATAACTCCCATTTGGGGCTTTGTATCCATTTATTACCATGAACTGAATTGCTGCCAGTTATATTGTTTGCTATACGAGTATTTATTGTGAATCGTGTAACCATGGAGGAGAGGAAGTTCTCGCATCTTCTCATATTTTTTTCGATATCGCAAGCATTTAGTTATATATACTAACATTACCTTTATACAATACGATAGATTAGTATGAATGTTAAAAACGATAAATACTAAACCCTGAAAAGACTAATCCTCAAGGTACAAACAATAGATACAAAAAATACATTGATGAATAAATAACAGAAGAAAAATAAAGCAGAACATAAATCATAACGTAACCTGTCCAACTAAATGAAAAATACGAATGTTCTGAATAGCTTATGGGGACTTTTTATTACACCGCAGTTCACAACAAAAACCCGAAAGGCAAGGTCATCCATCTAGAACTTCTGGAGCTATGCGAGGTCACGAAGGCCAAGTACACGAATGCTATTTCTTGAGGTCGTCTGTGCCTCCTTAGCACGCTATAGTTGGACGGCATACTAGAAGGGGATGGTCTACGGCATAATGGAAGGGGATCGGTCTACGGCATATGGAAAAGGAGGGAGGGTGTCTACGGTATACGGAAGGGGAGATGGTCTACGGCATGCGGGAAGGGAGACGGCCCTATAAAAATCATCTTTAAGAATCACGATTTCCTCTTAGCTGATATAGACATGATCGGAGCGTAATCACTTTCCCAGTGGTCGTGACGTCGGAATCCATAATTCCATTCTTGCAATGCGTGGAAAAAATACAGTAAATCGTATCTATCATATCGTTGAATGTATGACGGAGGGTGATTTTCAGGGGGGGGGGGTCGTGGAAGAGGGGGGTGGCCTTGGGCTGGACAGTTTACAGATACTTGAATACGCAGGGACTGTTCTGTTTTTTTTTTTGCGTGTATGGATAGTGTGTACTGTGGTTCGGTATAACAATGTACGGTATGAGCGTGGGATCGCATCACGAACGGCCAAAGAGAGAGAGAGAAAAAAAAACACACTAAAAAAAAAAAACACTAAAATGCAAGAATGTGAATAATCCATTCTATATTGATATTTATGTAGCCGTGTCTAAAAATGTGTGGCATTGATGGTATATAAATTTCCATAGTTATGATACTCTATGGACTTACAGCAGGATAGTAATGTAAAAAAAAGAGATTCTTAAATAATATTCATACACTTGATCCACGTATTTTTAATAATTTAGTTGTTTCACATAAGCTTAGCATTCTTATTACAAGAAGGTCTATGCTCTTAACCACGTTACACGATCATGGTAATTAAAACGTCCTTTTCACACCTTCGTTTTTCGTACAGAATATAATCTTGATGTGAATAATGTGCGAACATGCGAAACGTGGTTATATTTCTTACGCGGCCGACGTTAGAACATACATATCATGCACCCCATCATGACACGGGTGATGGGGACTCTTGTGTGGGTCGGTGGGTGGGGGGGGGGGGGGGACTGCGTATCGGTATAGCGTGAGTCTTCTCTTCAACTCAAGGCTAAGATGCGTATGAAGAAACTTTTTTTCTTCTCCTTTTTTTTTTTTTTTTTTTTCTTCTTCTTTTTTGCTTTGGTCAAGACGATACACCCCCTCAAGTTTCATTACGGTCCGGGGTATCCATACGAATAAAATGGATTGTGGGTAATAGTGGATGGGGTATAAACTATGAGTATTGATAAGGGGGAGAGGGGAGGTAGGTGAATATATAATGGGTGTATTCACGAGATAAAAAAAAAAAAAAAAATCTAGACATGAAAAGACAAAGGGAAAAAACATGATCTAGATTACATGCTCGTATAACTTTTATCTATGCAGATTCCGAGGTCACTCTTTGCCAAACCGCAGTATAGCAACCTCTCTTCAAGGATACCACTCTGCCCTCCTATAACGGCGAAGGTAATTATGTCGCGATAAAAACAGGAGCGCCGCTGCAGTGTCCGTGGCTGCGGTCGGGTTAAGTGCGCCTTTTGTAGCAGCTACAAAGGACTGTGATTAGCATC
>NC_051392.1:28164487-28166987 GCF_015228065.2 Penaeus monodon | reverse complement strand
CTCTTTACTGAAATTCACCATTAATAGATTACAAATCGTCTTTCGACAATACATGTATCAAATAATTCAATCTTATACAGATCATTCTTTCTGCGAACATGTCAATTGAAAAAAATATCAAACACATATGTAAATCAGGCAGTTTGATATGCAGGGATGGGTTTCAACATTATTCACAGGGGAGTGGCCTTACCTAACCGTACTTTGACATTTGATATTGAAGGCAAATGGATGTATGTAAATGCGTTTGTCAGTGGATACATTTTCTACTGAAAGAATGTTGCTAATGACAATGATTACCATCGTTACTTTGATCATAAGCTAAAAGAGGATTATTATGAAGGATGTTGACTGTGTTATAGATAATAAAAAACGGATATTATTATCCTTATTAGTAGTAACATAAGTAGTATCATTAATATTATCAATGTTATCATCATCATCACTTATATCATCATTATTATTATAAGTTTATGATTAAGATTGTCATTATTATCAGCCGCATCACCATCATCAAAATCATCGCCATATTGATAAAAATGAGAAGTGGGATGTTTTCCACGCAGCGCTAACCGACCACTTCCATCAACGCCCAGATGCAGAGTGCCACTGCCGTTAATTACGTTGCATCATTTCCTCCAAGGTAGATTGCAAAATTAGTGATTGCAACTGCATATACGTCAATACATGCAATGCATAAAAAGTCGCTATTTAATGTCTGTCTCCCTTTCTCTCTCTCTCTCTCTCTCTCTCTCTCTCTCTCTCTCTCTCTCTCTCTCTCTCTCTCTCTCTCTCTCTCTCTCTCTCTCTCTCTTTCTCTCTCTCTCCCTCTCACTCTCATTCCCTCCCTCCCTTTCTCTCTCGACCTTCCTCTCTCGTTTTTCTCTTTCACTTTCTCTCACTACACCCCCCTTCTTAACGTAAAGTCATGTGAGGCTGATTCAGAGGGGAAGCCGGGCGGTGCACGTGATGCGGCCCCTGGTACTTTCGGGGCCAGTGAAGGTACAACTACCTTACTATAGTGGCTTTTCACTCAGTGCTATTTCCTCTCAACTCCCCCTCCCCTCCCGCCTTCCAAAAAGGAATATAAACAAAAAACGTTTTGCAAGTAGACGGACAACAAGTGAATCACCCAGACGTTTTCGGAGAACGGAATCCCTGTGCCGTAGGGCGGAGGGTGCGGGCGCCGAGGAAGGTGTGACGTAAATAGGTAAAAAAAAAATGAGATTACAGGGGAGTGCCTGATCATTTCCGCCGCAGCGCACCTTTGCCGTAGCTCTGATAAAGCGGTAACATGGCGACGTCTTCTGTGCTCTGCTCTGGTGTGGGTGTCTTTTTTATATTTTTATCTACTTATTTGCTTATATACATGTGTTTTTTATATTTACTTATCTATTTGCTTATTTATGGATATAGTTATTAATTCTGCTGTCTATCTGCTTGTTTATTTATTATCGATTTGCTGATTTATTTATTTATCTATCAATTTGTTTATTCATGTCGATGAAGTTGGTTATTTTCTCTTATAATTCTGAAAAAAAACTAAAAGGAAATACAGTAGACCGATTCGCTGTAATCTGTGGCCTTTATAGCTCTACGTTTTCGTTCGTTTCTTTTCTTTTCGTTTCTTTTCTTTTTTCTTTTGACTACTTCATAGGTTCTTGAATAGCAAGGACCGAATGAACCATGCAAACAAAAAACGAAAAAGAAGAAAAGAAAACAACAGCAAAAACTTCATAACTTCCGAGAAAAAAAATGGATTCATTCAACAAATAACTAAACGAATAACATAGGAAAAAATAAGACAAATATATGTTGACTCTATATTTCTCTCCGATCAAGTTATATCAACTAAAACTAATTCTCTGACACGTATTCAGACAGACACTTTTTTGTCAATTCAATCAAATGATACGCTGTGATACCTGGAAATTACACGTTATCAACAAAAGGCAAAACTTCGGACAAACAAGCACCGCCTCTTCCTCGCAGGCAATCACGCACAAGACGCAGACATAGGTGTCGTTGGAGGAATCTTCTGGTCATCTTTCGGGGGTTTTCAGCGTAATGAGATTTTGGGGATGACGGTGGTGACGATGCTAAGCGGGAGGATGGTGATGATAGTGATAATGAATGATGTTAATAATAGTAGTAGTAATAATAATAATAACAGTGATATTATTATTTCATTAGTATTATTATTATTCATTATTATTATTATTATTATTATTATTATTATTATTATTATTATTATTATTATTATTATTAATAATAATGATAACAACTGCAATAAAACAACAACAACAACATCAACAATAATAATGATAATAATAATAATAATAATGATAATAATAATAATAATAATGATAATAATAATAATAATAATAATAATAATAATATTAATAATAATAATAACAATAATAATAACAACAACAACAACAATAAATAATAGTAATCATAATAACGATAGTAATAATGGTGATGTTAATAATAATTTTAA
>NC_051392.1:28156987-28159487 GCF_015228065.2 Penaeus monodon | reverse complement strand
TCTTGTTATCTGTTACTTCCACTTACTTCTACTTACGTCGTGCTTGACCCTGCTCCCTCCTACGTCTTCTTGCTCCATCCTACACCATTCTGCTCCCTCTGTTTCTTCCTACAACCTTCTACTTCCTCTTGTTTCCCCCTACTTTCTCCTGCTACCTTCTACTTCCTCCTGCTTCCTCCTGTTGCCTTCTATCTCCCTCTGCTTTCCCCCGCTTCGCCTTGCCTCTTCCATATCTTTTCTGGAATCAATGTCTACCCTTACCATAGCTACTCGAGGCTTTAGATTCTACTACCGGCCACGCCCTGGTGGGGATCCACTTCAGAGGGAGTTTGCTGTCTCCGGATTTGATGCTTCTTATGAGGTAACCTTGGCTGATTTTGGTATGGTTATGATCCACAATCTAGTTATATATATATATATATATTATATATATATATATATATATATATATATATATATATATGTACATATATATATATATATATATATATATATATATATATATATATACATATACATATATATATATACATATACATATATATATATATATATAGTATTATATATATATATATATATATATATATATATATATATATATATGAAGCGCACTTGTTCGGATGCTGACCTTCAGAGCTGAAGCAAAAGGAAAGGCAGAGAAAGCACGATGAAGATAAATAGAAAGGCCGGGAATTTGCATTTCCAGCCCTCGATCGCTGAGACAAAGCCCCGGACTCGAGCGAACCCACGTGCCAAGCCAGGCGTTGAAAAGGCGGGTCCGGCTGTCAAAGGGATAGTTTCTGGTGCTTTTTGTTCTTCGGCAAAAAGTCCGCGTTATTTATAACACCCGGTCGTATTAGCGGCATCCATCTAACAGCCGCGCGATGGTTTCAAAAAGTTTCTATCGTGTGAAATCAAGTACATGAAATCAGTTAAAGTATTATTTAGATATGAAGTATATATTTCATTCCTTCAATTTTCCATTCCTCTTTTATGATTAGTGTGTCTTCTGAAATAATTAAACCAAAAGACAAGATGGCACCCATACGACAAGGACCCGAAGCAGGGTACAGAGCATGCCTTGCCACAAGGGAAAGTAAGGTCGAGAATAACCCATGCAAAGGTCAGAAGCGACGAGGGTAAAAGTGGCGACTTGAAGGGAAGAGGCAGAGGATGGGGGAAGGGGAGGGGTAGGGGGAGAGGCACCTGCATAACCTAATTTCGTCTCCATATAAAAAGAGCTTCGGATCCTAAGAACTTGCACTTATGAATAACATTTTATACGCTGAGTCAGTTGAATATCATGGTGCACTTGCAAAGTAGCCTTTTAGCAGAGAACCCCTACTGCTAATTGGGCCGCTAGAGACTGAACAGGTCCCTTCCTTAAGTGGCAAGCCATGCATTAGTTGATTTACAAGTATCATTATCATCATCATCATTGCTTTAATCATTTATATCATATTCATCCATCTCATTACTGTTCTTACATTTGGTGTTATCTTTTATCATTATCATCATTATCAGCTTATCGTTCTCACTATTATTATTAATGTTCCGTTGTTAACGATGATCACGGCAGCATGATTAACATGGCTATCATCATAACCCTTGAATTTGTTGTTAATATCATACTCACATCAAGATTAATATGATTTCCATCACTATTACCCTTAGCAAATTTTATTATTAATATGTTTCACCGCTTCATAAAAACGAAAACCAGTCTTTCTGGATTTATAAACACTATATACGACACACGCTATTTACCCACGATGCATGCACATGTGTGCTTGTGTGTGTGAATATATATATATATATATATATATATATATATATATATATATATATATATATATATCTGTATGTGTGTGTATACATATATATATATATATATATATATATATATATATATATATATATATATATATATATATATATATATATATTTATTTTTCTTGGTAGCTCTATCCCATTCTTAAATGTGGTCGCCATGATCTGGTTCTGGCAGATATCTTTTATGGCCGGATGCCCTTCCTGACGCCAACCCTCACTATTTACCCGGGCTTGGGACCGGCACTGACTTGGGCTGGCTTGCCCACCTAGTGGCTGGGTTACATATATATATATATATATATATATATATATATATATATATATATATATATATATATGTAACCTAGCGTGTGTGTGTGTGTTTGTGTGTGTGTGTGTGTGTGTACATGTTTATTTACACACACACACACACACAACATACACATACATACATACATATACATATATGTATATATATATATATATATATATATATATATATATATATATATATATATATATATGTGTGTGTGTGTGTGTGTGTGTGTGTGTGTGTGTGTGTGTGTGTGTGTGTGTGTGTGTGTGTATGTGTGTGTGTGTGTGTGTGTGTGTGTGTGTGTGTGTGTGTGTGTGTGTGTTATATATGTATATATATTGATTAATAAATAATTCACAAAGTAAAAAACGA
>NC_051392.1:28149487-28151987 GCF_015228065.2 Penaeus monodon | reverse complement strand
CTTCCTCACTCG
Organism: Penaeus monodon; assembly: GCF_015228065.2. Classification (NCBI taxonomy): domain Eukaryota; kingdom Metazoa; phylum Arthropoda; class Malacostraca; order Decapoda; family Penaeidae; genus Penaeus; species Penaeus monodon. Next base: position 28,151,975 of record NC_051392.1, on the reverse strand, counting down.
TTTTCGCTCTCTTCCCATCCTCCCTCCTGCGCTCACTCCTTCTCTCCCTCTTTCCTTCTTTCTTCCCTTCCTCCCTCCCTACTTTGTTTCTTTCCTTCCTTCCTTTCTTCTTTCATTCCTCGCTCCCTCTCTTCCTCCCTCTATCTTCTCTCTCTCTCTTTCTCTGCCTAGCCAACCATCCTCTCTTTCCTCCTCCCCCTTCCCCCATTATCCTCTCATTGTGAAATTTGTCCTACGAATGCTGTTGTTTTATCCCTTCGCCAAGTTCAACGTGGGAAGGACTTAAATAAATATAAAACTATGCGTGAATCCTTCATACTTTCCAGTGAATGTTTTTGCGAAGAACAACATTAATAGAAAAAATACATTATGTTTGCATTATGTTTGTTCATTGCTAAATATACATATTAGCAATTCATATTGCAAAATTGAGAGTCTTTGATCACTAGTCCCTTTATTGCTTCCTGTTTATCTTTAGTTGCTTAACCAACATGTAATTTTGATTTATGATTAATAACCTTTTGAACTTAATGATAACAGGGACTAGTGTATTAATCATAACTGCAATTTCAGACTCATTATTTGAAATCCATTCCAGACAGACCTAATGGCGTGAGACGTAAATATATCATTATATTTCTGCCTGAACTTCTAATGGTACCGTTAGGAAAGGAAAGCATGCTAGCCTGAATTTTCCCGGGTGGCATTTCAGCACGCAAATCGTGCCTCTCGGCCGGGGAGAATCATCATTCATTCTGTGTTTCTTGTTATTTCTGTCTATTTCTGAATTGTCTTTTTCTTTCTTTCATTTTCTTCTTTCCATTTCACTCCCGTCTTTGTTTTTTTTTCTAAAGTTTCTAAATTTTCTTTCGCAGATCGTGTCTGTCAGCTGGAGAGAGCTGTCATTCATTGTTTCATTTTCTTTTTGTCTTTTTCTCTCTTTTTTTCCTTTCTCTCTTTCTATCTTTTTCTTCCTTCCATGAAGCACTGTCTTTCTATGTTGTTGTTGTTGTGTTCTTGCGGTTTGTAATGGCCTTTGAAGCAACTCACTTGGCTCCCGCACCTTCGCTGCTTCTGTCTATTCAAGGAAAATATATCAGGGACACTATACTCCTTAGATCGTCTTGATAAGCATTTTACAAGCTCATTATAAATGAATATAATAACTCTTGGTCTCTACATCATAAAAAATGTGAATGACAGCAATTACCATAATCAATTACGCCAATAAACTTCATTAGGGTTTTTATATAAGGCCTTTTGTATGTTGATATCAAGTTCAAGCCATTGTCTCCCGCGAGTGGACATGGCCAATATACCCGTCACCCGATAAAGGTTTGCAAACAGCTTGGCTCGCTGTTTTGCTGACACGGAAAACAGAAACACTCCACCCAGTCTTTGTCAGCTTCACTCTTTCGTTGAGCCATTCGCTGCTGTGCTTTTTGCTGTGTTCGTCCCAACTGATGCCATTTCTTTTACTCGTTTTATTTTACAATCGCAGAATCAACTGAAATTATGCTTGTAATAGGGTTTGTTCAGATTGTGATATTCTCTTTCTATCACTGGAATCATAGCATGTAATTTTGTGTATCAAAGTAAGCGATACATCTTTTTCACTTACACCTTATTCACGCGTGTAATGTAGCATGGGGCGATGAATCACACGTCAAGATATTTCGTTCATATACATTTACGTATGTATACACCGAGATGAAGAGATTCGTTCTCTCTCTCTCTCTCTCTCTCTCTCTCTCTCTCTCTCTCTCTCTCTCTCTCTCTCTCTCTCTCTCTCTCTCTCTCTCTCTCTCTCTCTCTCTCTCTCTCTCTCTCCCTCACTGGCGTCGAACCAGTGAACTTTTCTATTGATTGTATTTTTTTTTCTCTATCCTCTTCAGATATTTGTTCTTATCTTCAAGACTAAGGCAGATTGTTATTGTTCTTTGTGCGAGGGTCTTCGTGCAGACGCAAGGCTTATCGGAGCAGAGATCGTCGCATTTCGCATCACTCGTTATCCCTTTGTGCATTGCGAATTTCCCTTGGCATTAAAAGCACGGGGCGGAAACATAATGGAATCAGGGTTTACACAAGAGACTGCATGATGATTAGAAAGGTAAAGTTTATTCAATTCTTTGAATTATGCAGTCACTCCGTTGTTATTTTCTTTAATATCTGATATTTGTTTATCTTATCCTATCTTTATATTTTGTACTTATAGAATATATATATATATATATATATATATATATATATATATATATATATATATATATATATATATATATATATATATACATATATACATATATATAAATATATATATATATAATACATATATATATATATATATATATATATATATATATATATATATATATATTGCTATGTCTCTGCACATACACATATGCAGATAGATAGATAGGTAAAGAGAGAGAGAGAGAGAGAGACAGACAGAGAGAGAGAGAGAGAGAGAGAGAGAGAGAGAGAGAGA
>NC_051392.1:28114487-28119487 GCF_015228065.2 Penaeus monodon | reverse complement strand
AAATACACACACACACACACACACACACACACACACACACACACACACACACACACACACACACACATATATATATATATATATATATATATATATATATATATATATATATATATATATATATATATATATATATATATATATATATAAGTGATAAGTGGCATACAGTTTGCTAAATAATGTTACGAGCCAGAAGGCATACACATAAAAAAATGAAAGTAGGCTGCGTTGTGCACATCTTTCCCAGAGAAGTGTACCCGAACCAATAACAAGATTGCCCATGACTGTACTTTCCCTTCCCCGCAATACGTCATGGGCCGCGATGTTTTCATTTTCCTTATCATTATAAGCACTGCACGTCAGTTAGCTTTCCCAAGGCCCAGAGACAATGCGATTATCAGTTCATCTATATTAGGCATGCTGTCCATTAGATGTGTGTGAAGGTAGTATGCATACGAGAAAGTAAGTCTGAGGAGGGATAAGTACTGTTATTATTTTCGAGTGCCAATTGATGCAAAGTTAGAGGAAATATGAACATAAATTTTCTGTTTATTTTTATTCATTCAAAGATCGTTTTCATTGTTTTTATTTATTTCCTGTAGTTAATGTTACTATTCTTATTAATAACATCACTTCTACTACCACCACTACTACTGCCACTATTACTGTAACTACTACTATTACTACTCTACTGCTGCTGCTGCCACTACTATTACTAATATTACTACTTCAGCTATTACTAACACTACTACAACCACTACTTTTTATGATTACTATTACTACCACCACCACTACTACTACTACTACAACTACTACTGCTAGTATTACTATTTCCCTTGTCAGCACTATCCTTATTACTATAAATAGGATATCATTAAAGGTCTCAAACAGGTCTTTTTGACAACAGTATAAAAGCTATTATGTTACAGCAAGTTAACTGTATATTATGTAAATTCAAAATAACGCTGTATAGCAAAGAGTAGCAGATTTGGTACTACTGTACTAATTGCCTTCCAACGCTTGAAAATGATGATAGGTCATACAAAAAGTCGTATAAAAGAATTTACGGTCTTCTTGGTCCTTGTGTCCGACGGTTGCTAATGAATTTCGTAAAAAAGGTCCGAGATTAGCAAGCATTTAGTAGATATTATTCTATATTTCGAATGATTTATATGATCTATTCTTCATATTCTGGAATAACCACCTGGTACTCTAAACCATATCTCTTAATGAAAAATAAACATCATTCTGATTAGCAAAAGGAGTTTGCATTTGCATAATTTAGCAGGAGAGATTGGACAGAACAGTGTGCACAGCTAAGTAACCTTTCCACCTGCGGTCACCTGCTCTAGCCACTCTCCCTGTGCTTCATCATTACCTTCCCTGCCATAATTCAAGGTGCAACAGTCGTAGTTTGTTTCTGATTTTATTGCATATGATCCAATACATCGATTACAGAGGCGGTTATAATGGCCATAAGGCACATACCACATTAATAGATAATCGGTGATTTACCGCCTATGTTCTCTTTGCCAGACACCGGGAACGTCGGCTTTCGCAAGATAATGATGATTTATCGCCCTTTTTCTCCAATATTGTTAGTTGTGTCTCAGCTCCGCCTTCTGGGTGAAGCTCGGAGCTGGTCTAATTTGGCTCCAGGGTTGCGATTACTTGAGTTATGCGGTTTCTCTCCTGAAAGTCATTATCAAACTAGCATGGAGTGAGCAAAGAAAAAGCAGGGACTCAGAAAAACTAGTACGTTTATTTAGATCAGCTGGAAAAGCACAGTGACTTTCCTTTTCTCTTCGTGTAACTGCAGCTATTGTTTTTCTTACCTTCTACCAGGGCCATTGACTAATCGTCATTTACTAGAAGCATTAAAGCATTCTTTTTTAAGTTTCAGATTTTTCGTCGTTAGAGTTAGGTTTGAGATCTTAGTGTTTTGACTTTTTGTTTTGCATTCCCTTACGGAATGTCTAACAATCCTGGCCTCCTTTGTGCAGTTCCAGATGCTAGGTCACAGTCTTATTCTCATAGGTCAAGGGGGCTGAACACCCATCAACTCTAACTGCGTCTATATATCTATTTAGTGATCGATCGCCTACATTGTTTAAATTTCTATACAAACTATATATTTAGTAATAAAGATTTAATCAGCTTTCTATCTTCATGCAGATAATTTGGTACGTATTAACGTTTTACATACTTGCCCCTTGTTCTTATCTGTTGTTCTGCGATTAATAAACTATTCTCTATTACTCACTTTTGTAAGACTTTTACGGTGCTCATGTTCAGGGTCTGTTTTTTTCTAAGCTATTTTTAAACCTTTGGGAGTTACTTTCATATGTTTCTTATGAAACCCCAGCACATGCAGGAATATTGACAAAATGCCCGACATTGGAGGGCGTTTAGTCACCTAAGAACTGCAAAGAACTGTATGCAAATTAAAATCAGTAGCCTTGATAAACTATGCCTGTTTCTTACGGCAAATAACATGAAGTAACCGAATCACTTTTCATTACCTGATCATCTAGCGCAATTTCCCCGGCGCAAAAATGGTACTGTGCGAAAACAGAGTCCATTGGAAACAGCCATTCCATTAGGAGGAAATAAACGACCAGGCTGTCCGGGGGTGTTTCTGAGCAGGTTTACAATCACCCAAAAAGTTACAGTCGAAGGTTTTAAGCTTGGGGCTAAGAACAGACATTATCTGTAAACGTTGTTTGTAGTTATTGCGCAGTTGTACGTAATAATTTTATTGCTGTTAATCATAAAGCGATTCCTAATTGCTACAGCATTATAAGGGGTTTGGTGATCATCTGTAGGTAATGTGGCCATCCATTTGTTTAAATAGCACGCATGCGCAAGGAAACAAATAAATGACTCACTCACTCCCTCCCCCCCCCCCTCTCTCTCTCTCTCTCTCTCTCTCTCTCTCTCTCTCTCTCTCTCTCTCTCTCTCTCTCTCTCTCTCTCTCTCTCTCTCTCTCTCTCTCGCTTCAGGCATCACAATTTTAATCTTATTACAAGCATGTCCCTAACAACTCCAGCGAAAATCGAATTACAATAAGTACCGACAAAAAGACTTGTTTGTTCATTGTATGGTCTTTGCGACACAGTAGTGGCTCTTAAGGACGAGCGCAGATAAATCTTTAATAACAGGCATTAAAAGTGACTTATACACACGCACAGGCACATGTGTATGTATGCGTGTATGAGTGTTTTTACGTATCCCTTGTCGAGTGAAGGTGTGTTCCCCGAAACGGTGAAATCTGGAAGTGAGCTTTAGATATGATTTGGTATGTGGGAGAGGCAGACTGGGTAGGGGCAGGGCATGCCACGGTAGGGAAGGGAAGGGAGGGGAGAGAAAGTAAGGGAAGGGGGAGACGGGAGCAGGGGAAGGCCAGGGGAAGGAGGGGAAGGCCAGGGGAGGGAGGGGAAGGACAAAGGAGGGAGGGGAAGGGCAGTGGAGAGAGGGGATCCAACCACTCGCCCGTTCCTGATTCTGAGCAAGTAGTCCCTGTCTTTCAAGTCGACTGCTGTAGCCGCAAAGTAGGAAACTTTTGCGTCGCTTGTGTTTTGTTATCTTGCTATTTTCTCATGATTGATCATCATTCCACATCTTCATTATTTTGCTTTGGAATGCGACAATAATAATTGACAATGCTATATTAGGTATACACGATAGGTTTGTTTGTTTGTTTGTTTTCCAGGAGTGAGTATCCTTATGTCTTTTCTCGTCTGCGTTCTCGAGGTTTCCCTTGGGCAGAATAACCCAGAGGTCACGAGCGGATAATGTTTGATGAGTCCCAGAGAGCTTTGCATAAACTCATGCAAAATATTTTGACACAGAAGGCTGGATCAGACGGACTTGGTAGGATCTCCGTAAACATGGAGCAAATACTTACCGTTTCATAATCCAATATTCTTTTCATATATACATATATTATATATATATATATATATATATATATATATATATATATATATATATATATATGTGTGTGTGTGTGTGTGTGTGTGTGTGTGTGTGTGTGTGTGTGTGTGTGTGTGTGTGTGTGTGTGTGTACCATATCGAATTCATGAGAATAGCATACATCATATTTACGCGAAGTTTGACATAAAACTAAGAATGTAATATTCCAATCAAACTCATGAATTGGGTCATATTTTATACATCGCGGTGCTTGATTATTTAATGGTCGAGCCGTTTTGTATAGTGAGCTTGGCAGTTGTTCCTTATAAAATGCCAAAACAGTTTTATGGCTTTGGTATAAGCCACTCTGTCAGTGATGTCTGCAATCAGCTCATTGAAGCTATCGCATTCCGATCCCATCTAAGGCTTCGCAACTGGCAGAATCAAAAGTTCATATGCAAAATAAGATCGAAATTCATATAATAATCTTAAGCTTCTTGTTGGTTCTGTGTGGTGTTTAGATATTCCAATACTTATGCAAAGTGAGGCGCTTTGCAAAATGGCTGTGGGTAAACATTATGCCAGTGTTTCACAAGTTTTTCCACGTTGTTTGAGGCTTGTTAAGTAGATAGTCGCATCTATTCAATTTCACTAAGCTTTCATGCACAAAAGATTTCAAACGCCGGCTCCCTTCGTCTTCTAATTGCATACCTTCCCATCATTAACTCTTTATCTTTGCATTTTCGCCTTTTACGTAATGATAATGAGGATTACGATGATGATGAATGATGATAAAACGAAGAAAAGAGGAAGAATGATAATGATAATGTCGTATAAAATGCCACCAGAATATCAATAGTAATATCAATAATAATAGTAATGACGCTTATTACTATTACTCTCACAAATCATGACTATAGTAATGACAGTTAACTCAATGATAGGAACAATGAACAATACGAGCAATATATTGTGCGTGTTCACAGTGAAGCATAACATTTATACCATTATAAATCAATTGCGTTTATCCACTCTACATAACAAGCTGCGGATCACGTATTAAAGTCGGAAAGTCAGTTCAGGC
>NC_051392.1:28084487-28086987 GCF_015228065.2 Penaeus monodon | reverse complement strand
TCGGTATATAGATGCAAGGAGGTTGGAATCGGCCTCGTGTGGGCACAGCAGCCATCCGTACAGACGCGGTTTTGCCAGTTTTCTGGCAGTCAGTAGAAGGGTCGGCTTCAAAATTTTATTCGTTTTTAAAGCTTTTGCTGATCCCCTTCTTTTACAACACATAGGAGAAGGTTCTACATTTTGGATATCAATAGTTAACATTATGTCACATTAGTCTTTGTGAATACTTTCTTTATTTTATCAATCGCGCCATTTAATTTCTGTTACTATTACATATTTTGTACTCATCATTGTAAAATGTTTTGTCCAATTCATTATATTTCTGTTATTATGTCATGGATTATTGTTATATCATCATTATTTTTTAATCATTATATTATTATTATCATTGTCATTGATTATTCATTATTATTATTATTATCATTATTATTATTATTATTAGTTATTATTAATATTATCTTTATTATTATGATTTATATCATTATCATTTATTATATATTATCATTATATATTATTATTATCTACTATTCTTATTATTATTATTATTATCATCATCATTACTATTATTATTATCGTTACTATTATTTTTATAATTATTATCATCATTATCATTATCATTAACAATATTATTACTGTCATTGTTGCTGTTGTTGCTTTGTTTTTCATAGTATTAAAAGTATTATTGTTTTTATTATTACTGTTATTATTATCATTACCATTATATAGTATCACCAGTGCATGTATTACGCTTAGTATGCAAGATGGAAGAATGCAGTAACGCATTTTATATAGAAATTAATTTACCCTGAGTCGCATGGCGCCGTGGGTTGGGTGTGCTCTCTCTGAGGCTTGCTTGCTTGCTTGCTTGAGATTTGCGAAGTTCTGGCTTCGCCCGGGCCTGAGACTATCATCCTTTCAGAGTGGGTTCGATTCCTTGTCTGGGAGAGTATATAAATTACGTTTAGTATCATTATTACCATCATCATCGTTACCATTATTGTCATTTTTTTATTACAACGTCTTTTATAATACCGGTATCATGAACGTGTCTATCATGTTAATCATCAGTTTTCTTTTGTTTGAATTCGAATCACAGACACTGATTTTCAGAATCAATACAATCACTGTCTTCATTATTATTCATAATCAACATATTTTCATTTGCACCTGTTACTAGTTTTTTTCATTTTCATTAACTAGTTAACACTGCGAATGTTCTCGTTATTAGAGAAATTAGCCAAATGGGGTAATCATTGCTTATGTATGTTAGTATGCTATGTATGACGAGTATGTCCGTTTTATCTCTTTTTGAAAAGGTGCCTGCATGTTGGTTTGAAAAAAGTATGTAACTTCACATTTGGCCAAGAAAAAGGCAAAAGACATTTTTATATCATTATTGTTATCTTTCTTCTCCTCCTTTCCTTATTAGGCTCAGTTCGTGAGCCTGCCTCGGAAGGACAATATTTGCGCATCGAGGAGAGAACCTTCTTATCAATCATCTAAAGGCATAAAGAGTAATTTTCTTCTTTCCCTTTTCTCTATCGAACTTTTAAAGGAGATGTGGCAACGTTTATCTCGAGGAAGCCTGGCAATAACTTCCGAGATTATTTGACGAACGGCTCAGTATTACACCGTGACCTCAGGAGACGTGAAAGGAGCTCTTCGCGACAACTCTCAGCCGGTCAAGGAAACAAACTCGACACGAGAATAATTTGGTCCATAATATTTTCTCTCTCATTTTTATGCTAAACTCCTGATGCATATATATCATCCATCCCGCGCCACCGTCGGCCGTAGCACATGGTCAACTAAGGTCCAGCTGGCTTCACCTCCGTCCGCTAAATCTGTCTCCGATTTTATACGGTCTTAAATCATGTTGATAATCATCGTAAAACTGATGCATCGCCGGAGCCACACCTCCTTGTCTTTAATGTCTCCTAATTTGCCCACAAGAGCTTGAGGGCAAGTTGAGGGTCCTCGCGCGAATGACTCATCTTGAGGTCGACGTATAATGTCTACTAAAATTTTGTTTTGTTTTTTGTCGCTCCTCCTGTGCACTAGTTCCTCGCCGCAACACCTGACTTGCTCTGGCCTCGCTTCGAGTAGCTTTCCCGCTCCCCTCCCCCCGTCGTAAAGGTTGAGATATGTTGACTCCCTAATGTTAGTTGTCGTACGATGTTTTTCTTGCTTTATGAATATTTACTACGCAATTTTGATAAAGCCTGTCAATATTTTTATTTTTATTAGTGTTGTTTGCTTCCTTGATAATCGCTGTTGTAGGATGCTTCTTGCATTTTGATTTTTCATATTTTGTATAAATCCCGTCGACCTTTTTCTTCTTTCTTTCTTCTTCTTCTTCATCTACTTCATCTTATTCTACTTCTTTTTCTCCTACTTCATCTACTTCTTCTTCTTCTACTTCATCTACTTCTTCATCTTTTACTTCATGTACTTCTTCTTCGTCTTCTTAATTTTCTACTTCGTCTCCTTTTTCTACTTT
>NC_051392.1:28071987-28074487 GCF_015228065.2 Penaeus monodon | reverse complement strand
TCTATTCTCTGTTCCCCTTTTTTTTTGTCCTGATATATGTTGAGCAATGGATTTTTTGCGTGCACCCACTACAGCTTACGAGAGAGGTGGATGTGTTTATATTCAGTGCACTGTATTTGTCATAGGTTACACCAAGCAGGTTTTGCTTCTCTGTGATGTCAGTGCATGCGAACACTGTTATAAATTTTCGAACATTTACTTATGAGAGGAAAGAAGAATTCGCTGACTGCAGCTAGCTAATTCCCTGTACAGTATAAAAAAAAATGTTTTTTTTTCATGAGGCCACATGGTAAAATGAGACTTTAAGATATAACCAGACAAATTCTTACTCCATACCTAACGAGCATTCAGTGTCCAGTTATCATAAAGTACGTGTCTCACAATGGACTGACAAATGTTCTTAAAAAAAATATAAATAAAAAAAATGGGTAACTTGCCCTAACTTATTTGAAGCGTAGTCTTTGTAGTCGTAATATAGGATCTATTTCCAACGTAGAATCAGTTTCCTGTATTTGCATCCTCACTAGCTGCTCCCACAAGACAACGAATGACACAGAAATATCGTTCTAGGTGCCATATTAAGTACTAACACTCAATATTGACGTTTCGCGGCCCAAGTGTCAGCGATCTCGCCTCTCAGGCTGATTGTGACCTTGGGGATAATGCTATGTGTCAGGACTAAATCTGACACGCCAGGTGATGTCGCCAGTCTCGCCCAATATGGACCAATCTACATGCACATCTACGGCTCATGAAAGACGTCTTGTTTATAGTGAGAATATATACGATCCTAACAATATATGCCCACTACACCTAGATTTCGCTTGTCCTCTTAAGCGTAAAAATAATGGTAACCTCAATCACAATTTGCTTTTTTAGACAGTACGAGATAGCATTATTGAATTTATGGAAGATATCATGCACTCAGAAAAAAATATTAAGAATAAAAATAACAGATAAGATTCGATTGAATTGCCATCTTAATCCATCAGATGCAAGCCACAATCATACACATAGGTGAGTGTAAGACCTCACCCACGTTGGCAGAATAGTGGGTCCTTCCTGAAGGCCGTGTCCCTCATGCCCTCCGGTTCATTATTATTCCGTTAACTCGCTGGTTATCTGTCTGTATATAAATAGGTAGATGTGTGTGTGTGTGTGTGTGTGTGTGTGTGTGTGTGTGTGTGTGTGTGTGTGTGTGTGTGTGTGTGTGTGTGTGTGTGTGTGTGTGTGTGTGTGTGTGTGTATGTGTGTGTGTGTGTGTGTGTGTGTGTGTGTGTGTGTGTATGTGTGTGCGTGCATCAATAGATAAATGTATATATATGTATAGAATATGTATATGCAACTTTTCTTTTCGTTCCGTTCCAGTGTATCGCTAAACCTTTGGATAAAGAGCACATTTCACCGTTAGATATTTTCAAAGCTCTGTTGACAAGGAAAACTAACATTCTTAACCATCGAAATATTTACATAAGAAACAAGCATGTGTTTGACTTCTCCGTTAGCATGACGCTGAAGCAAATTTCTGAAGTCTGATTTACATAAACAAACGACCAGCTTATTATAAAGAAAATATGTCATTGTTTATGACAGATATTTTTTTATTATTCGATAAAATAACCAATAACAGGATAAACAAGGCAGCAACACCTGTAATGCCATCACTTAGTTTAAGTAAATTTCGTAGTCATAACAGACCGTAGGGATTAAGAATCTGTAGCTGACAAGCGTTTCCAATAGAGATAAGGGGGTGCAGAAAGAGAGAGGGAGAGAGAGAGAGAGAGAGAGAGAGAGAGAGAGAGAGAGAGAGAGAGAGAGAGAGAGAGAGAGAGAGAGAGAGAGAGAGAGAGAGAGAGAGAGAGAGAGAGAGAGAGAGAGAGAGAGAGAGAGAGAGAGAGAGAGAGTGGGAGGGAGTGAGAGAGAGGTGGGGGGAGTGAGAGTGAGAAAGGAGCTACAAAGAGAGAGAAATATTGAACTTCAGTCGCCCAGTCGTAGTTGCTCGAATGAAGGGCAGATGATTTATCTTTCCAACTAATATATGCAAAGACTACAAAAGTTACGAAGCAGAACAGCATGTTTTAGTACACACCGACACGCAGCTCAGGAACTCGGGGAGGAAGAAGGAGAAGGAGAGAGAGGGGTGGTTGAGGGAGAGAGAGAGGACAGGGAGAGGTAGAGGGGGAGAGAGAGGGTCAGGGAGAGGGAGTGGGAGAGGGAGAGACACAGAGAGAGAGAAAGAGGAAGAAAAAAGAAGGGAGAGGGGAAGAAAAAGACAGAGGTGCGGACGGCGGTGTGAACGACCCTCAAAATAGCTATCAAGTTCCGATGGCTCTCCTGGCCCTATAGCCCCATTATCAGGGCCGGGAACGAGCGTGGGCGGCCACCCCATGCCATGGCGGAGCGAGGGAGCACAAGGGCCAAACCTCAAGAGCGAAGCATGATGGAAACCGCCCGCTGGTGTCGAGGCGAGAGCGAGCCAAGAAAAATGAGGCAACAAACA
>NC_051392.1:28014487-28019487 GCF_015228065.2 Penaeus monodon | reverse complement strand
ATAATTTGTTTCAGTTTACTTTAATCATCGAATTTTCTAACAAACTATATCTTTAATACCATCCTTCGTCATTATCACATGCAGTTTCAGTTTCATTGTTTGCCACGCAATATTCCCATTATAGATATAGATACATCATCATGAACTTTATAACTTCATCATTACAGTAACGGAAAAAACTTGCATGAATTGGATAAGTCGTCGACATCGACTCAAGAAAAACTTGCATGTCGGCAGGAATCTTCCCATTGTCGGCGACGCGCCTTCGGGAGCCCTTGGCAGCGAGCGCAGAGGTCGCCCAAAGGACTCTCGTGGCATAGGGTGTCCTCTAAGCGACCTCCGTCCTAGGGGAGCTTAAGCGCTGGCTTGGCTTTGTCGGCGAATAACACTGGCTGACCTCGTGTTCCTGTTCCGTGATCCGAGACATGCCGAAGCCGTGAAATGACCGCCCACGAACATTTGGAATTGCATCTCCACGTAGGCATAGAGGGGAAGTTTTAGTGTCTTGAAATTTTAATGTCTTAATGTCTGATTATTGTTGGATGTCAGATCTGAGTATAGAAGAGAAGCGCTGCAATGGCTGCGTGGAAGGCCCCAGTGTTCAAACAGCTGGATCAAAGTTACTTATCTTTCCTTTCTCAGAATTTCTGTTATTTTTTCTTTCAACTCAGATTATGATTTTTTTTAAGACAAGCCATATTATAATTATATTTGTCCTATTCACAAAGAAAATCTATATAAAAAATTGTTCAATAAATATATAATTCTTTTTATTTCTTTTCTGCAATATTACACATTTACATAAACCTCACGACTGGTAGTTCGGCGAATTTCAGGTACATGAGCTTCCAGTGTGGTGGGGCTAAATCGAACGAACCACGTCCACAAAATTTACCACTTTGCGTCAACACTTTTCTCTGCGCTTTGCTTTTCTGTGAATAGCGAAATGTGTATTATTTTTCGTTCACAGACGCTCCTCCTTTTCCCCTTATCCCCTACACCCAGAGCAATATCCTATGCATGAGCACCACGCAGGGTTATCACCTATAGTGCACGATGTTACACCGAACTGCTGGCATTCCTGGGCCTTTTACGGGACCCGAGAGAGTACAATGCGAGAGAAAGACTGTGTGAAAGGCGGGTAGAAAGAAGAGAGCGAAATAACCCGTCCGGGCTGGTTAAACTATGGGCGAAAAAAGCAACAGTGGATTTAATGGCCACACTCTTATTCTTATCTGCTGTTAACAGTTATTGCTTTTGGTTGAAAACTGTTTTAATATAATTACTAACGTTAGTCGTTTTCCCCCTTCTTCCTTCCTTTTTCTTGGCTGTGCTATAATTAGCTTAATACCTCTTCCTTCTTTCGGTATACTCGGGTTATTGGAATAATCATTATTCGTTTGTTTTTATAGGTATGCTACATATCGTGTTCGGAAATATCGCAAGTCAAAATATTTTTGACTTAGCTGTTGCATATTCTAAAATTGTGTAGGTTTCCTCTAAATTGTCCAGAGATATCTCGTCACATCCTGTGCATTTTGCATCTTAAATATGGAATCTGTATTGTAAGCAAATTTTATGTAAATTTCATACCCCCGTCTCCTCTGGAGGGATGACACCTGCAGCTTCCAATGACTAGTCTTGATGTTTCTTAATGAGGTTGTATACCAAATGCTATTCCAGTGACATTAAATTTTCATGATGATGTCGATGCAAGAAAGAAAGAAGTAAAACCGATAAGGAATCCTGTTTAATTTTACCAGCCGATGGGATCCGCGTGGGTGAGCCGTACTACCCTTCCAGGGCTGGACCGGTGTGCAAGGCGGGGCCAATTTTGAATAGGTATGTCAGCTTTTGGTCATTAGCAACAGCCATAAACTCTTTTAGGTGTATTGAAGTCGAAGCTAAAAGTTGAGTTTATTTTTAGTTTTCATTTGTAAGATATTATCGTAACACTTTTTTCTTCTTTTCTTTTCTTGGAATTTCAAATTCAGTGTTCTTCAAGGTATCATTTCCTTTCTCGTCTTTGTTGTTTTCTTGCTTTTTTTAACTACTTTTGTTTGTTCCCCGTTTTCATCCTGGACGTAAATATTATTTTCTCCTTTAATTTTCTTTTCCTCTTTAACCGGCTTCATATATCTTTGGTTTTCTTTCTCCCTTTCTCTCACTTTTTTCTTTCTCTTCCAATTCCTATAAATGGCACCCTTAAATCGCTCAGGGTTTAGGGTTCCGTCAACTATAAGCTAAGATCACATGATGTTTATAGAGCTTTAAAATTAAGTCTGGTCCAGCATAGTAAGAGTTACTTTAATTTAATAAGACTTAATTTTAACTCGTTCGGGCTCAATATTCACAAAAAAATGTTCATTGTTTACGGGATTTCGCACTATATACATACAATCTGATATAGAGTGAGAAACAAAATGCGGTATGTTAATAGCCATTTTAAGGGTGTTTTGCATATATTTTGTTGTGTACCATAATCAAGGCGTAAATCACAGTTCGTATTGACGACCAAATTTCAGACGATAATTTAATATTTAGCAGTAATATCGCACTACATTTCACGTGTTTTTGGTGAGAAAAACATTCACCGAAATAACTGTACGATTAAGTTGATAGCGTGGTATTAATTGTTTTACACTGCAGCTAGAGTATTTTTGACACCAAAAACACGTCTACCTCAATAGAATGTTGATGTTTTTTTTCGTCATCATCATTATCACCATTTACATGAAGACTGATTATCGAGAACTGTTAATTTTGAGAATAATTTAATAGCTCTCTACATATCAGCCGTTATTGAACATGGAAATCTATACCTGTAAACCGTATAACAGGCATTTATTATAATGATGAATACAAACTTTATGTTAATGTAGTTTTTCATAATTCTCGCTAAGTATCTTACTGTCAAAGTCTCAGAATATGTATCGCAAAACACATTACCTCTGATATTACTACTTGATAATGCTACGATAACTTTCAATGTACCAGATAAGCTGCAAGAATTCCAAGTCTTTTAGCAGATTGAGAAAAAGAAAATCCATCTGGGTGACTTCTGCTTCCGATGAATGCTCAGTTGCGAGATAGTATGGTGTAAAATTTCTTTTGAGAATGCAAGAGTTTCTAAACCTCCGGGTATTTTGGGCTACCACATACCTGTGTTCTTCCTATTTTTACTCTTTTTCGTGACCATCTTAACAGGAGCCTCTGGTATTACAAAAACGCGAAAAAGTAAAAAAAAAACATAATCCTTTCTGGACTGATATCCCTTTAGGTTTTGCCGAGTGAAGTTTAACGTTGAAAAGAGGCAAACGTTAATAACAAGTCCCTTGGGTAAAGTCAGTCTTACTAGACCTCTGATTTTGTAAATAATTCATTATTGTTTTTATTGATATACATTCCATATGGAGCACTAGTTATTTGCACCATATATTTTGAATTAAATTTTTTTCTCAATTTGAAATCTGTTTTTCATAATTCCAGTGATTTCTAGTAATAGACGGTGACTTTTGAGATGTATATATATATATGTATATATATATATATATATATATATATATATATATATATATTATATATATATATATACATATATATATATACATATATATGTACAATATATATATATATATATATATATATATATATATATATATATATATATATATATATATATATGTGTGTGTGTGTGTGTGTGTGTGTGTGTGTGTGTGTGTGTGTGTGTGTGTGTGTGTGTGTGTGTGTGTGTGTAAATATATACATATACATATATATATATATATATATATATATATATATATATATATATATATATAGATAGATAGATAGATAGATAGATAGATAGATAGATAGATAGATATATACATATATATACATATATATACATACATACATACATATATATATATATATAATATATATATATATATATATATATATATATATATCCCTAACATAAAGTGACTGAAATCAGTAAGAGGTGTATATTTCTATGGAAATGTTTGTAGGTTTGGGTTGGTTTGCAGTTTGTGTGCGAGGTTCAGATTTGTTCGCGATAGGTTAAATAGTTACCCATAAAAATGAAAATGCAACGTTTTCTGTTATTATTGCTCCAACAATTGGTATCACAGAAAACGTAATACCATGCGTATCTAAAATAAGTTAAATGCAAGTAACGATAACTTTTTTTTTTTTTTTACCGATGTCAAGTTATAAAATTGATTCAGTCCTAATTCAATTTTATTTATATGAATCGTGACCAAAAAAGATGTCAACGAAGAGGAGAAGAGACGTTTACACACCTCTTAGGAAGACAAAAACAACAGCGAATCATAAACTAAGTTGTTGAGCAGTGGATATTTTTCCGCAAGGTTTTTCATGTTCTTACCTCTTACTGTTCGTTTCAGTCTATATTCTGTAATTATCATGTAATCTTTTAAACATAATTATTAGAGTATGATAGTGTAAATGTATCAGTTAATAAACTAATTTGAAAAGGGTTACATTGGATAGGCTTACTACATTTTTTGTCAATTATTAGTTTCACCCCAGCTTGTATCTGTCGCCCGTTTACTAATTTTCTTCGTCCTTACAGTTTATCACCATCATCCAGGTGTTTGAGAATATGATTTGCTCTTCTTCAGAATGAACGATTGATAGATTGATGCTGTTTTATCCATATATGAAAATGAGGGAATGATTTAATTGCAGTTATTTTTATTCTGACTTATCATTGCATGCACGTAGATTAGTTAAATGATCTGTCGAAAAGTAATTTTAGAACTAAAAGTAACTTTTTTTTCATTTCTGGTAACGTTTTTTTTTTTTTTTATGTATTAGTGTATGCAATGGATGAGAAGTTTACACAATACTATCTAAAATACTATCTAAACAGCAATTACATTTCGTCACTACTGTAATAAATTATAATAACCATCATCATCATTATCATCACTTCTCATCATTACTTTTACTGTCAGTGTTATAGTTAACTT
>NC_051392.1:27991987-28006987 GCF_015228065.2 Penaeus monodon | reverse complement strand
AGATTTTGTTCACAAAAATATGAAAAGAAATATATATGATATAACCAAATTTGTGCAAAACATAAAAAATACAGTAAGTACTGTGTCATGAAATTATTTGTAAAACTAATGAAAAGGGAAAGGGAAAAATATGTATGTAGATCAAAGTTGATAGACCCTCCATATTCTGAACTACCACAATTATGAATAATATTCATAATTTTAAGACACAGTATACTAACATACTTGTACATTATACATTACATACTATAATCATTCTGAGAGGAATATTAAAATCTGACTACATTTGCTTTCACAACATATCTAATTCTCTATCCATCAATAAGCACTAAATATTTTTGTTCATAAATAGATACATTTAACTCACTAACTGGCATGCAAGCAAGCACCCCCCCCTGCCAACACACACATGCACACTTATTCACACTTGATTAATCAATCATTCTTTATTTCAACTCACTCACTCAGCTCCCTAATTCACTCACTCATTCACTTACATGCTCACACACACAATACTCACATGCACATACTCACACACACTCTACACATAATTCAGTCACACATTTTACTTAAAATCACTCACACATATTCACTTACACTTAAAAATCCACTCACATACTTGGAAACAGTGACAAAAATATGGTCCTCTAAAAAAGAGCAATCTACAAATACCATACAGAAATAGGATAACAGAGATACAGAGATTTACTCATGCAAAGTTCGGATAATTGTGAATAGAATCATGAACTGATACATGGCAAATATGTCAATTCTGGTATGTGGGTGTTAATAAATGTGTGTGTTTGTATGCATGTATGTATGCGCGCGTGCGTGCGTGTGTGTGTGTGTGTATGTGTATGTGTATGTGTATGTGTATGTGTATGTGTATGTGTATGTGTGTGTGTGTGTGTGTGTGTGTGTGTGTGTGTGTGTGTGTGTGTGTGTGTGTGGAGAGAGAGAGAGAGAGAGAGAGAGAGAGAGAGAGAGAGAGAGAGAGAGAGAGAGAGAGAGAGAGAGAGAGAGAGAGAGAGAGAGAGAGAGAGGGTGAGGGTGAGGGTGAGGGTGAGTGAGTGGAGTGTGAGTGAGTGGAGTGTGAGTGAGTGGAGTGTGAGTGAGTGGAGTGTGAGTGAGTGGAGTGTGAGTGAGTGGAATGTGAGTGAGTGGAGTGTGAGAGTGAGTGGAGTGTGAGAGTGAGTGGAGTGTGAGAGTGAGTGGAGTGTGAGAGTGAGTGGAGTGTGAGTGTGAGTGTGAGTGTGAGTGTGAGTGTGAGTGTGAGTGTGAGTGCGAGTGTGCATGTGAGTGTGAGTTTGTATATGTAAGCGTGATGTGAGTGTGCGCGCGTGTGTGTAATGATGATGCATTCTGCCGAAGTGCCACCTAGTCTAGCAAACAACACCGAGAAGTAATACCGCGACGAATACCCGGCTGGCCAAGGGGTTGCCAGATCATGGGCGGCAGCGTGACCATGGAAGGCCTCGGGGTGGTGCGGAGAGGCGTTGGGTATTGCAGGATACTTATAGGTATGTTTGGGATGTCGCTGTCATCTGTTGTGCTCGGGGCCGCGGTTTCCGTCGTGGATTCGTAGTCCATCCAGCCGTCGCTGCAGTTGAGGCTCATGTCGAAATCCGTCATGTTTTCGGTCATATTCCAGTTATCCGTGTCAGCCAAGGTCACGCACAAGAGGGTTGCGTTGCCGTCCATGACTGGGTCAAGTGTGGTGCCTTCGTCGCCATGCCCATCGTCACGGGCCGTGTCTGCCACGTGGGAGTGCCCCTCGCCCTCCGCGATGACTGCCATCTCGACGTGGGTGACGTTCTCGAGCACGCGCGCATGGTGGCTCGGCATCGTCCTCCACCGCCTCCGCGCCTTGTCCTCGCCGGGGCCTCCCGTGCTCGCCGGCACCGCCGTCTGGCTGCGGGTCACGACCGCCTGCTCGCTCAGCAGTCGCGCCGTCTGTTTTGGCGGCTGGCCAGCGCCGTGACCAGGTTCAGCAGCGCCGTGGCCAAGTTCAGCGGCGGTGTGGCCATGTTCAGCAGCATCGTGGCCATGTTCTTCTGTCTGATCGTTCACGTGATCAGGTTTTTCTTTATGGTCAGATTCACCGTTGTCATGTTGACCTGCATAATCCTGCTGATCCGCGTGACCAAGGTCATCAACGTGGTTCTCGGTGTGATCAAAGTCAGCATGTCCCATTTCTTCTGCGTGATCATGTTCATCAGCGTGATTAAGGCGATCATGGTCATTAGCGCCATGAAGATCATTAGTGTGACCACGGTCATTAGCCAGATCTTGATCACTAGCACGATCATAGTCATCGTTGAGATCGTGGTCATTATGATCATGGTCATCAACGTGATCATGTTCGTCTGCATGATCATGTTCATCAGTGTGATCATGGTCATCTGTGTGATCATGTTCAGCGTGATCGTGTTCATCAGTGTGATCATGTTCATCAGTGTGATCATGGTCATCTGTGTGATCGTGGTCATTAGTGTGATCATGTTCATCTGTGTGATCATGTTCATCTGTGTGATCATGTTCATCTGTGTGATCATGTTCATCAGTGTGATCATGTTCAGCGTGATCATGTTCATCAGTGTGATCGTGTTCAGCGTGATCATGTTCATCTGTGTGATCATGTTCAGCGTGATCATGTTCATCAGTGTGATCATGTTCATCTGTGTTATCATGTTCATCTGTGTGATCATGTTCATCAGTGTGATCGTGGTCATTATTATGATCATGGTCATCAGCGTGGCCATGGTCATTAGAGTGATCATGGTCATCAGCGTTATCATAGTCATTACCGTAATTATGGACATTAGCACGATTAAGGTCATTAGTGTGACCGTGATAATCAGCGTGATCATGATCAACGTGATTGTGGTCTTCAGTGTAATCATGAGCATTAACCTGGTCACGGCCACTGGCGTGATCAGGGCCATTAGAATGATCATAATAGTTAGTGTGATCAGCGTCGTCAGTGTGATCATCGTCAAGCTTTCCAGGTCCATCAGCTTGACCGGGATGGTCGTGATCATTTTCATCATGGTGACCGTGTTCTTTCTTGTGATCCTGTTCGTCATCATGGTCATGTTCATGAGTGTGACTATGTTCTTCTGCATGGCCATGTTCATCAGTGTGGTAATGACTCTTGTCCTCGTGTCCTTCCACGCGTCCAAGCTCTTCCGCGTTCCCATCTACATGGCCGTCTTGTGCATGCTGGTCGTCAGAAGAGTTTTTCGCCGAAGTTTCATGACTAACGTGACTATCCTGGTGGTCATTATGCGAGTTGCCATCGTCGGGAGATTCTACCTCGTGATTCCCTTCCTTGTATTTCTGCAGGAATGTCAGAGGATGATACCTAATCCTCACCCTGTCATCTTCTGCAGTGACTTGCCTCTTCACCCGGCTCACTAGGTACTCCTCGGAATGAGGCTGGTACTTGGGACGCAGTAAGTTCTCGAAGTACTTTTTGTATGGTAGAACAGGCTTTCTAAAGAAGCGGATTTGGTTTGTTTCTGGATCTACATCTTCTGTTGTCCTGCCGCTATTTCGGAGAATTTCCTGGCTCCGGTGTCCCTTGCCAGCTAGCTTCCTAATAAATTTTGAGAAGCTGTCCACTGATTTCAGAATCTTATGTGAGGAAGCATTACACTGATGACCTACCTTACAGGGTACAAACACTTGTCCCTCTACAGTTTGATAGCAGCGTGAAAAGATAGGCGTACATATTGTATGCATCCAATAAAGGTATAGCAATACAGGAAATTAGTAGGAACTACATTAGATAAGGTGCAAATCCAAAGTTCCTTATACAGAATAAGTTAGAAAGAAATACTGATTATAGAGTATGGAGTATATCTCGAATATGGGTAGGAATTAGTCAAGAGGCAATCGCATCCATCAATAATGATGCATGCAACTATTCTAGAGGGCGACATACTGACCTGTTATAGGTTTCCAGGGTCGAGTTGTTCTAAGCCACGGAGGCCTGGTGGCCCGTGGCGTGTAATCCGTTACAAGGGAACTCTGACTCGCTCGCGTGGGGGGTACGCACGCCTCTGTGGAGCCACAATAAGTTTCATTAATTTTCTACTTAAACACTGTCCATTATTTTATAATCATATAAGAGTTGCAATTGCCGACTAAACAAATACTATTACTGACAGGTAAATAAAGTAAAAAATTTATTTATTGCCACTACTCTTAACAAATCACCTTTCTCACCTTTCCTGTGCAACTTCATACCCAGGACCTCAGGCTGAACACCCCTGGAGCACACAGGACCCGCTTCTTTGATGAAGACTACGCCTGAGGGCTTTATTACTCCCACAAAACACTCGTAGGTCTTGACATCCCTGCGATAAGTGAAGGCGTAGAGGCGCCCCTCTTCCTCCCACTGCCCTAAGCACTGATATTCCCGCTCTGGAAAAGGTCAAGATAGGTCACCACATTGCCACAATTTAAATATTTCTCACAGTAAGCATAAAAGATCAAAATCGTTATTCATCATAATATTAGAGTACTAGAGTAGAAATGCCGTTAAACTATTCAATTCATTGTGCCAAGAAAGATTTCTAATTTATATTACGTAATGCCATCAACATATTTATCTATATCTAATGTTAATTCTAGTGATTTATTGCCTTTATTTAGAAACGAAAGTATTTTACATTAATCTATAGCAAATTGTTTACAAATATGAACCGTTATATTCTCGAGAACTATTTTATTCATATTATTCAACAAGTAAATTGGCGAAATAAATGAGTAAAATAATCCTCCCTGTGCACTGTGAAAAAATTACCAAGAAAAATGAGGTACAGCACCATATCCTGGTCACTCTGGTATTTAAGAAAAAGTGTATATGGGCGTTAATGTCACTTGGTCTGATCTAATAAAAATCAACCAATAAATAAAATAAAAAAAATCTGTTCACTAAAAGACTGGGAATGCATGCACTGTTTTATATTCACTCGCTCTCTTCGACCTACCATGTTCAGTTCACCCTGATCACGAAACAGTCAATTAAAATCAATCGAAAGGGATCACCGTCTAGAACCCGACCCTACACACACCACTTCTTCTCACGACGACGGATCCAGTGCTAATATTAAGGGATCGGGTGACATCTGTAGGGGATCAAGTAACCATAAAGAGGCCGCTGGTACTTAAGATTCGGTCTCGCGTTGGGGCTTCAGCGACACCCTGCCTCGCCTGGCTTTGGGTGGCCTCCCGAGCACGGGGAGGGGAGGGGAGGGAGGAAAGACGAAAGAGGGGAGGGGAGGGGAGGGAGGAAAGGCGAAAGAGGGGAGGGGAGGGACGAAAGGCGAAAGAGGGGAGGGGAGGGAGGAAAGACGAAAGAGGGGAGGGGAGGGGAGGGACGAAAGGCGAAAGAGGGGAGGGGAGGGGAGGGACGAAAGGCGAAAGAGGGGAGGGGAGGGGAGGGAGGAAAGACGAAAGAGGGGAGGGGAGGGGAGGGACGAAAGGCGAAAGAGGGGAGGGGAGGGAGGAAAGACGAAAGAGGGGAGGGGGAGGGAAGGGAAGGGAGGGGGAGGGAAGGGAAAGGAGGGGGAGGGGACAGGGAGAGCAGGACAGAGGAGGAGAGGGGAGGAGAGAGGAGGAGAAGGGAGGAGAAGAGGAAGGGAAAGGGAAAAAGGAGGGGTGGAAAAGGGGTGAGGAGAGGGAAGGGAAGGGAGAAGATCAGGGTAGGGTAGGGTAGGGTAGGGTAGGGTAGGGTAGGAAGGGTAGTGAAAGGAAGGGAAGGGGAGGGGAGGAAAGGGGAGGAAAGGGGAGGAAAGGGGAGGAAAGGGGAGGAAAGGAAAGGAAAGGAAAGGAAAGGAAAGGAAAAGAAGGAAAAGAAAGGAAAAGAAAGAAAAAAAGGAAAAGAAAGGAAAAAGAAAAATGAAAAGGAAAATGAAAAGGAAAAGAAAGGAAAAGGAAAGAAAGGAAAAGAAAAGAAAAGAAAAGAAAAGAAAAGGAAAAGGAAAAGGAAGGGAAGGAAAGGAAAGGAAAGGAAAGGAAAGGAAAGGAAAGGAAAGGAAAGGAAAGGGAAGGAAAGGAAAGGGAAGGGAAGGGAAGGGAAGAGGGGGGTAGGGAGGAAGAAAGAAAGGCCTGAAAAGGCAGCCAGGAAGAGCCAATGGAGGGAAAGTACAGAGAGGGAGCCTGGAAAAGTTCAAAGCGAAGGGAGGGACGGACGCTAATGAGTCCGGAATGAGTGCGGCGAACATGGCGACTGAACACACTAGAGATTTAAAGAAAAGTCAGGATTTGAAATAACTGACAAAAATACAACATAATCAATGATTACCGTACTCTTAAATCCTGATGGTAATGATGGTGATGGTGATGATGGTGATGGTGATGGTGATGGTGATGGTGATGATGATGATGATGATGGTGATGGTGATGGTGATGGTGATGGTGATGGTGATGATAATGATGATAATGATGATAATGATGATAATGATGATAATGATGATAATGATGATAATGATGATAATGATGATAATGATGATAATGATGATAATGATAATGATAATGATAATGATAATGATGGTGATGGTGATGGTGATGGTGATGGTGATGGTGATGATGATGATGATGATGATGATGATGATGATGATGATGATGATGATGATGATGATGATGATAATGATAATGATAATGATAATGATGGTGATAATGATAATGATAATGATAATGATAATGATAATGATGGTGATGGTGATGGTGATGGTGATGGTGATGATGACGATGACGACGATGTTGATAAATAGACCACGGTACCTGAAGCTTAGAGATGTAAGGGGAGAAATTATTGACGTGCCAGAGAGGGCGGGGAAGAAAAGGGTGGGGTGGGGGAGGATTAAAGCCCTTCTATGTAATCAGGTTTATTGGCTGTGGATTGCGTTGGTATAGGACACCGAACACGGTCGTGATTACTCTCGGCCCAATACAGGCGACGTCTTCAGTGCCAGCTAATAACCGCAGTAAGGGGCGCTGAGCATCTAACCCAGAGAGAAAAAATCGAGGAAACCTCACAGACTTCCCCATTTTATTAATAACGCCGCCTATATTTCTTTTACCGATGAGCCACA
Organism: Penaeus monodon; assembly: GCF_015228065.2. Lineage (NCBI taxonomy): Eukaryota > Metazoa > Arthropoda > Malacostraca > Decapoda > Penaeidae > Penaeus > Penaeus monodon. The sequence goes on along the minus strand of NC_051392.1, from coordinate 27,999,884 downwards.
CGTCGCATTCGAATAACTATTTCCCACCCACTACCAGGGACGTCCTTAGGGAAAAGAGAGCAGGGCCGGTCCCCTCGACAGGCGCTATTCTCAGGGTAATTACCAGGCGACAAGAACGTGGCTTGGGTGACGCACACATGCACGCACGCACGCACGCAAAGGCTCTGTCTATCCCGACTCCAGAATAGAAATTTCCTGACACTAATGCCTGTTCTCGGAGGGCCATCCGTGTCGCCGGTGCCACGCCTACCCCATGGCCGCGCGGTGGGAACTTTGGCCAAACGAGATGCCATCAAGGGAAAGAAAATGAAAATGATGGAGTAAAGGGAGGGGGATGGAAATGAATGACAAGGAAATCGAAATGAGTGGTAGAAAAAATCAATTTAAATTGACAATGAAGGAAGCGACAGAAGGTAAGATGTAACAATCAATTCGTGCGAAGTGGCGCATTGCCCACAAGAAAATAAAATACGCACGGGAAGAAACGAGACAAAATGAAAAACAGAGAAACAGAAGAAAAAGAAGCGACGTCGACGATGGAAAGAAAGTAGGAAGAAAAGAAATGACACAACCAGCGGAAGTAGATTAAACATATGGAAGAGAAGAAAATGAAAGGGACACCGCTAACAAAACAGATTAGAAAATCACAAGACAATAAGACAAAGAAAATAAAAAATTGGCAAAGAGAAAAGAATATATGAAGAAAGGAAGAGCGAAAGGAGAGAGAGGAGGAAGGAGGAAGGGGGGATACCTGAGATGGTGGACGTGGCGCCAAGGCGTGTCAAGTGACCAAAACACGAGGTCTGGTTCCAGATGACCGGGTAACCACCGGGTCATCCAAGGGTCATCGGGGAGGGCGAGGGGAGAGGGGAGAAGGAAGGGGAGAGGGGAAAAGGAAGGGGAGAGGGGAAAAGGAAGGGGAGTGGGGAAAAGGAAGGGGAGAGGGGAAAAGGAAGGGGAGTGGGGAAAAGGAAGGGGAGGGGGAAATCAAGGGGGAGGCGGGAGGAAGAGAGAAGAGGAGAACGAGGGGAGGGGAAGAGGGAAGAGAGAAGAGGAGGAGGAGGAGGAGGAGGAGGAGGAGGAGGAGAAGGAGGAGGAGGAGGAGGAGGAGGAGGAGGAGGAGGAGGAGGAGGAGGAGGAGGAGGAGGAGGAAGGGGAGGGGAGGGTAAGGGGGAGGAGGCGATGGGGGATAGAAGGGGAGGGGGAGAGGAAGGGAAGGAGAGGGAAAAGAGGGGGGGAGGGAGAGGGGAAAGAGGAGCAGGGCGAAAAGGAGGAGGAGGAAAAGGAGCGGACGCCTCTATAACCACTGTGATTAGACTAAGTAAGCAAACAAGAAAAAAGAACGCGAACAATGAACACATACACTCAAGGCATAAATCCAGATGTAATTAAGAAACCGGGGGTAAATAGACGATCAGACAGTGGCGAGGATAAGACCCATATACCGGTTATCTTATCGAACACAACAAACTGAAAATGAAACAGAATAACGTCTACCTTTTTTTTGGTAACTGAACATGGTATGAGCTTTCGATCTGCTAACCGACTAATTAAATACAAACCTACCAAATACGTTTAATCTACATCTTTAATTCATATGCAGCACATCATGCAGGTTTAACGCATGCGAAAGTAATGTTAAACACGACTTCTAACAATAACGCTTTCACTATTTACAGTGTCACACGTACCTTAATAATTCTTCAAAGCTGAGCTACACTGAGAGGGGAAAGGCATAAAACGCGTTGGCGAAATAAGGATTCGTCGTCAGTGTATTTACGGTCAAGCCCGTTAGTCCACGAATGTCTGTTCTCGTTTTTTTCGTTTCTTTTCGTGTGGTATTGCTGAGTCATTCAGTCAGTCTTCATGACCACACTCCAAATTATGTTATACCCATGCTTACCTAGGGTCCAAATTCAAATGCAAGTGGTTCAAATAATAAACATAAATATAACACATATAATAACAGGAAGGACTACTTGTGCGGTGCGGTAATGCAATAATCGTGCAAGGTCCACCAGCAAGTGAGATATTAGTCGCAATGGCGGAGAGCGATGCGTGACTGTCACCACTATTACCTCTTGAGCAAGATGAATGGGGCAAGCTGACTCCAACCACACCATTGACCTGTTGTTTATTCCAAATACTTGCACAGGTTAGTATGGCGAAGTAGTGTTGTAATGTAGCGCATGAATTGTGTCGTAGATACTGCAGTGTGGCACACGATGATGGTGGGCAGTTCTGTACACTGTGGGGTGTTGTCTATATATGTAGGTGTTAGTAATTAGCGAACAACAGTGCAAAAAATAGCAAGGTGCATTTATACCCTTATAAAATCAACAAGCATTACATTTTCCTGGCAAGCAAGCTGCCGAGCATTCCCGAATTCGAAAAATCCTCTGAATTTCACGTTATAAAAATCAACATGGTAAAATGATCATGTAATACCACCATGCACTGCCATGCTGCATGTCGACAGTACATGATATCTTCAAGTAATTAGGAATGGCCGACGTCTGAACATGATATGCGTGCCTCTAGTCGGCGTTTTTGTCTGCTGCTCTTGGTCAGCAATTTTTTTTTTTTTTTTTTTATGAAGTGATGCGAGAGCGAAGAAGAAATGGATCAGACGGTGCTGTTGCGAGCGCCTGCTTTGGATTACGTCTGCCTAGCAGTCCTGGCTGTGATGTAATACCCTCAATTGGTGCTGTCTAAGCCGTGTTACTGTAAGGAAACCTTTCAGGTCTACGGAATATTGGGTGCTCCCAACTTGGCGAATGTGTAAAGGTTGTGATGAGTACTGAGATGAAATGGGTTGTCTGGAGACTCCACCACCATAGCCCGTGTACTATGGGACACACTGTACCTTTCTTGAGCACAGGAGACGTCGCCCTCCCCGGGGGAGACGCAGTGTCGTGACTGTTAGGCTGACCATCGTTAGAAGAGCGACTCCCAACTCCTCTGGAGTTCTCAATATCCTTAGCTGTGGTGAGAGTTATCCCTGCCACAAAGTATGTTCCTCCTGTATGCGTTCTTGTATCATCATCAAGACGATTATTAGATGCATGTGACTGTGTAGAAGGCGGGCTTCTTGACCAGATATCTTCTTTTCTCGTGTTGTATGATTCACTGTTTTCTGAACTGTTGAGGTCAAGGTCAAGAGAGGAAGAACCCCCGCTGGTGAAAGGTCTGTTTAATGTTGTGTCATGTCTATTGTTCGATGCGTCACCAGGTCTGTACGGTCGTTCGTAAGGTTTGTTATTACCACGGTCTGAAAGAACGATATTAGGCGAGTCTATATTTCTATCAGTTTCTGACGAAGACCAGAAACCTCTTCCACCTGGCTGTCTGTTTGCTGTCTTGTCCTGTCCGTGGAAATTGTCTCTTACCTGCTCGTCTGAGTCTGAGTAACCATTGTTTGAATATTTAATTTTAGAATTATCGTTACTAGAAGTGTCAGGAAAGGAAGGGCCAAGAGAAGGCCTCCATCCAGAGGAGGAGGAAGGAGTAGTGAGATCTATAACATCAAAACCCGAAAGTGCAGTCTCGGAAGAGTGCGGACGGCGCCCGTCGCGATCACTTCCAACTTCTGGCGAAGAACCCCAAGAGGAAGAAAAGTGTCCATCACCACTACCAGAACCATGACCTTCGTGCATGTCGCGGTTGTCAGTCATGCTGAGCCCCGGTTTTCCCTGATCCCTTAAACCTGTGTCCCTGTTAAAATGTTCTGACTGACGGCTGCCTTCCGTGATATCGTCTCCCTGAACCCTGGTTGGCCAATAACCAGGGGGGAATTTATGTCTGTTGTCCCATGCATAATACCTGGTGTCCTGTTGGCCATGCATACCTTGTATTTGGGGGAAATGCTTTGCATCCCCAAAGTGCTGTGCTCGGCCCCCATTGTGAGAGCCAGGAGAGTGTCGCACTGAGGACTCAGGGAGGGACGCCACTGGATCTCGTGGGTAAGTGGCTTCGCCTCCGCTGATGGAAGGTGCTTTTGAGGTCGATTCATGAAAGCCGGGTGGTGCACCAGGAACCCAGGTTGCTCGACCTGGCACGCCCCCTGTCTCCTCCTCTTCGTTGTCATGCTTTTGATCTGGCAGTGGCACTGGCCTGCCAATGTGAGATGGTGCATGCGGAGGCGCATGGACTGGCCTTTGCTGCGATAAGTGCACTGGCACTTGCGGTGGTGGTTGCGGCGGCAGAGGTCGATGCTGTGGCATCTGAGGTGGCAGTGGTTGTTGTGGTGGTAGAGGTGGCAGTGGCCTCTGCTGTGGTCCTTGAGGTGGCAATGGTCGTTGCTGAGGGGGCAGTGGCGGCAGAGGTCGTTGCTGCGGCGCCTGCGGCACTGGTCGCTGCACAGATGGTTGCACAGGTGGTTGTGCAGGCGGTCGCACTGGCGGCGGCGCAGGATCTGCCTGAAACTCGTCCCGACTGCCAGTGCCAGGCCAAAATCCAAGCGGATTGTAGTCCTCCTGTCGCCTTGGAGGCTGTGGTGGACGGCGGTTCTCCAGGAAGGAATCGCGACCGGGGGAGCGGTCGAAATTCCGGCCCGAAGTAGGCCCGCTGCGTGAGGGCGGTGGCCTGGGCCTGGGCGTAGTCGTGGTTGTGGTAGTTGTAGTTGTGGTTGTAAACTCCGGTGTACTCGAACCCCACAACCACGAGATGGTTGTGGTACGAGCATTAGCAACACGAAATTGGCCTGCCTGCCGTTTCCCGCGCCTTCCTTCGCTGCCGGCGATGGTTAGCATGGCGCCCGTGCTAACTTTTTGCTCGGGCGGCAGCCAGGGTCCCGCCTCGCTCGTGGGGCCACCCACCTCCACTTCTGCAAATACATGGGATATGCCTCCAGCCTCTGACCTGCGCCAGGCTTATAACTCATCTAAGAACTGGACAACTACTGGCAAAGGGAATGTTAGTGACTATGCTGCAAAATCTTACGCAACTGTCGAGCATATGTACTGTACTTTCTGTTAGTTGAATTACGTGGTATAACCAAGCACGAGTTAGTACTTCAGAGTTACTTCGTTAGTCAAGCCGAAGCCTATCAAGTCAATATTACCAAGGTTGATAACTTAGTAGGAAATGAATAAGCCTCCTGCTACTCACGTTCATAGATGGCGGTGTTGTTCCTGCATTCACTGACTGTGTAGTACATAATCTCGGGGGCGTCGCAGTCCGAGTAGAGCTGCGAACAGATCCCCTTCGCGTCCGGCAGCTCCCCCGCGTAGTTCCCAACAATAGGACACGCTGTCGGTTCCTCGACGAGGGATTCTGCACGGCGAGGGAGACGTCAGTAACAAGGGACAATGACTGGACATCCAAAATCACTTTAAGTGCACGAACAAAAAGAAAAGGCATGTAAAAAATAACAATTCCATAATAAGAAAAAATATACCAGTCTTTAAAAAAGACCAAGGGAAATAGACGTTTACTACATCACTGAAAAAATTCGTGGAAAAGAATAGTAAACTGCATAAGGATATACGCACATCTTGCGATATTTCCTGTTATTAAGAAGAGGTAAAAGCATATACCACATCGCTTCACAACTAATCGCGTGTAGCAAAACATTTCCTTTCTTTCGTCATAAACAATAGATAGTGAACGCAGCAAGCATCCTTCTATTGTGGCATGCAACTCAACCTTGCAACTCACTTCCTTGTGTGATCCACGAAGTCATATCTCCGAACTTGGCATAGTCGCACAGGCGGTCGTCGAATACCTCACTCGGGTAAAGACCTGCCGGGGAAAACGCAATAAGCTCTCGGAAAGACACGGCGACTACGTGCACACATCGACGATCGGTCTGCTACGTTCCTAAGCAACAAACAAACTCGCTTCTCATAGTTCTATGCTTATCAAATTCAAATAATCGACATGTATATATTCATTTATGTTTGTATCCATCCTTGCTGTTCATATCGCCATACCTTTTACCCATAATACGCGTAAATAAAAAAAAAAGAAAAAAAAATTCATGAGACTCACCTAGCATGAACTCCAGGATGTTGGCACTGCGTCTCTTGAGCCACATGCAGTTATAGTTCCAATCGCCGCTGGGAAGAGAACAGAAGAACACACTGTATAACACGAAACGATCTCCCGCCACCAGTACTGAGATCCCTTTGTCAGATGATATGTTGGACGCATCATACAGGGCAATATACCTTCTCAATAGTGATTCAGTTGGCTAGTTTATTTATCATTAGCTTCTGTATACAAGGGTGGGATAAAAGAACTTTGCCTGTGCCATGGGGTTATTGATAAGATGCTTCATAACAGCTCTGCGTTTCTTTTCTTACATGATAACGAGTCCTTGGGGTCAAAGGCTGACTTTTTTTTCAAAAGCTCCAAACCAACTGTTTGGAAATCTATTACCCATTATTTAATGTTACAGTCTAAACACAATCACTCATATACAGTCATCGTTTTCACACGCGGCTCCACCCTAGGGAGAAATGTATAAAAGTAAATATATGACCGAGATATATATTTTGTGTTGTTTTACATTGTGATACCTCAGCCTTCCTAGGCATACCCACCCGGCAATACACACCCTTTCAACTCTACAAACAAACAGGCACACCCATGGTATCTCTCTCTCCGCACGCTACACGCAAGTGCAAGCATACGCACACGCACGCAAGCACGCGCACGCACACGCACGCACGCACGCACACATACACAAAACAATATATATAGACCAGTTTCGGAAACTAATGTAGTATGCAAGATGTTTCAAAGACTAATTAAGAAAGTGTGGGTTGAAATACCTGAAAAACACGATATGATATCAAAGAAACAACTTGGTTTTACGGAAGGAGGGTCATGCGTAGCAAATCTCCTCTGTTTCTATGATAGAATTTCTGAAATACTACAAAAAAGAGACGGTTGGGTGGATTGTGTATACTTAGACTTTAAGGAGGCATTTGATAAGGTGTCTCATAAAAGACTATTATGGAAATTAGAACACCTAGGTGGAGTGAAAGGCAAACTCCTCGAATGAATGGAAGGCTTTCTTCATGAAAGACAGATGAGAACCGTAATTAGAGGGAAACACTCTACATGGCGACGAGTAACTAGCGGAGTACCTCAAGGGCGGGTCTTGGCGCCGATTATGTTTACTATTTTCATAAATGAGTTAGGGTCAAACATAAGCCCAGGTAGTTATCAGAATATGTTTGCAGACGACAAGAAATTTCATAAAAGGATAATAGACGATGCCTCATGCCAATGCCTCCAAAGTGACATCGAGAACTTATTCGTTTGGAGTAGTACAAGGAAAATTAAATTTAACACCAATAAATGCCATGTAGTCAGGTTCGGAGAAAGTAAAAATAGTCCACTATACTTATACAGGTTAGGAGACGTAGTTAAACTAAGCAGACAAAAAAAGGCATTGAAATAATCAATAAACAGGAACCTAGGCCCAAATGACCATATAAATGACAAGACTCATAAAATGCTAGGGCTGATTGCCAACGTGAAGTGGGCATTCGTGTATGTGGACGAAGACATGGTAAAGAAAGTCATTACAGCCATCATAAGACCTAGTCTTGAGTATGGTGCAGTAATATGGAGTCCACGCTTAAAAAAAGGATATAGATAAAATAGAAAGAGTTCAAAGAGCAGTCACAAGATGGGCACCTACTCTAAGAGATATGAGCTACGAAGAAAGACTACAGAAAATAGGTCTTTCTACTTTGGAAGAAGGAAATGAAAAAGGTGACATGAGAGTGATGTTCAATTAGATTACAGGGAGGGTGAAGTTAGACAAAGATGACTTTATCATTTTGAACACAAGAAGGAAGAGAGGACACAGCAAAAAGTTGAAAGTAAAAAGAGGCGAGAAAGATGTCAAGAAGTTCAGTTTCCCAAACAGAACTATTGAAAC